>NC_056735.1:592447552-592735052 GCF_019279795.1 Protopterus annectens | reverse complement strand
CTGAGGATGCCCATGTCTTTCAGGCTGGCGAGAGAGATGATAGGAAACTGTCTGTCCATGATAGCTGCCTCTTACTGTATGTTGTATTACGGAAGAGCATGTGCTAATTTGACAGAATTGTGCTAATCATATCAAGACTACAAGAGAGACCTATACTTTTGTGTAGGCTAAGTTTGATCAATAAGGCATCACTGCTTAGTGCACAACTAAGCTGCTCATAGAGTAACAGAAAAGCTTGGAAGATTTTCACTGACAACTATTTAGGGAAAAACTGAGCTTTTAAGGCTTTTGCATCTGTATAAGGCACTGCTAACCATGGCTGCGCAAAGACCCTCACTGTGCAAACACAAGGCTTAAATATGAGCAAAGAGAAACAAGTTTTAATCTAACTACCAACCAGAAAACACACAATAAATCTTCCACCAGTAATCACCAATTCAGAAAGGTTAAATCAACACACTTCTGCCACAGGGATGCAGAAAAATACCTTCTAAATATAGAACAGTAGGTCTGGAGTCCAAGGGAAACAAGACCACATAAGCTATACAAACACACACTCCTTCTCTCTCGTTCTCTTTCCACAATTTCCAACAACTAGTATCCAAACATAACAGCAATTCTGCTCTCGATATATTGCTTCAGGAAACCAAGTAGTAAAACACAATTATTTTATTTTAGCTCTTCGGTGTAACCACCTTCAAGGAATAACACAAATACAAAAAACCCTTTTATACATTTTTAAATTACATTCAATTAATCAATCAAATAATTAATTCATTAAAATCATTCACTTAAAGCAAACATTTCCAGTTTAACTCATTATTTAAACCTCTAGGTATTAAACTTTTATACTTTAAAATGTACATACTTTCTTTATACATCAATTTTTGTTTTAGTACATTCTCATTGCTCTCAATACATTCATTTTTTTTTCTAAAATAATGCCATACAACAAACTTTCATCACTTTTGTGAAATGCTTTAAAATGTGAGGATATTGTTTTCTTTTTTTTTTTTTTGATTCTTTACATCCCTCAAATATTCCATAAATCTAACCCTAAACTTCCTCTTAGTTTCCCCTATATAATACAGTTCACAGGGACATTTCAATGCATATATTACCCCTTTACTCTCACATGTATATGTCCCTTTGGACACAGATTTAACAACATTCATACTATCAACTGTATTAATGATATGTGAACATATATTACACTTGTTACATCTGAAAGTACCATATTGTAATAAAGAGCTTCCAATATTTTCTTTTGTTCTAACAAATGTACCATGGACCACCATATCCCTTATATTTTTGCATCTCTTGAATGAAAAAAAGGGTGAGAGTGAAAGGGTAATATATGCATTGAAATGTCTCTGCGAACTGCATTATATAGGGGAAACTAAGAGGAAGTTTAGGGTTAGATTTATGGAACATTTTAGGGATGTAAAGAATCAAAAAAAAGAGAAAATAATATCCTCACATTTTAAATAATGTCATAACAGTGATGAAAGTTTGTTCTATGGCACTATTTTAGAAAAAAATATATGTATTGAGAGCAATGAGAATGTACTAAAACAAAAATTGATGTATAAGGAAAGTATATACATTTTAATGTATAAAACATTAATACCTAGGGGTTTAAATAATGAGTTAACTGGAAATGTTTGCTTTAAGTGAATGATTTTAATGAATTAATTATTTGCTTGATTAATTGAATGCAATTTAAGAATGAATAAAAATGATGTGTTTGTTTGTATTTGTGTTATTCCTTGAAGGTAGTTACACCAAGGCACTAGAATAAAATGATTGTGTTTTTTCTACTTGGTTTCCTGAAGCAATATATTGAGAGCAGAATTGCTGTAGACCACATAAGCTAACTACAGCAGTCATACAACTAACATATACAGTGTAATACAGTGCAATTAATTACTTAAAGCAGCAGTAGGCAGTACTTTTTTATTAAACTGCTAAAGGACAGTCACAGTATATAAGAGAATTGCAAAATAAATAATAATACTTGAAGCCCTTTTGTGTGCTTCCCAGTTTAAATAGATCAGGTAAACACTAGATGAATAATCCCAGTACCCCTAACGTAAAAGCAAAGTAAAGGAGTGTCTGAAGGAAAATGCTACAACAAACAAACTTAAAAGGTATGAAATGCTACCACAAACTTAAGGATACAGATACAGCATTGTACTTTAAACAGCTTATAAAAAGTGTGATTATTCAATAAAAGTACTTCACTTTGTATAAATGAGGCAAGAGCCACTCAATTGTACAGAATTTATAAAGACACTAAAAACAAGATAAGCTGATTAATAAGCCTTACATCTAATAAAACTACACGCAGAAATCTCAAGTGTTTCTCCAACCTAAACAGACCAAGTTACTTCCTAGTGTACTAGATGAAAAATCCACTGACCTCTTGTTGTAAAAACAAATGCTTGCTAGAGTATAAAATTACACTACTTTATCCAGCAGTTAGCCAGATAATGAAATTGGAACAAGTAAATCTGTAGAACAATGAGAGGCATTTTCAATATAAGCACAAAGAAAGGTAAATAAATAATTCAGGATATCAACCGCATTAATTTAATAAGCAAAAGGATTTTTAAATAATTTGATATTTATCATATTAGGAGTATAACAAATGTTGAGATATGGACACTTGTACCTTTAAAACTAATTCAGAGCTTTTGTTGGATCTATAAAATGTGTGTATATCTTTTAGCATGATGGATATATATGTGCATTGATTTTTGTTTTGTATAATAGTTTAGAATGATATGATTACCTATCACCTGTGTATATCTCTTTTCTGGTCCCACTTTGTTTTACCTATTTATTTAGAGAGTTAGTTATAATAATGTTGAATGAGTGAATAATTTAGGAACATTTAATAGGCAATTTATACTACTGTTACACAAGTAGGTATATAGTACAGTATTTGCTGGATTGTTTAACATTTGTGATTAACAAAAGGCAATTGTTGAACATTTATATAAAAATGGGGGGATAGTTATACATGGCCAAATATATAACTAAATTAATAGTCTCTTAATATTTTTAAATTATATATAATATATTAATTATTTCTAAGTTATGAAATGTTTCAGATAGTTTTTGATGACTTTTTAGGTACTAGTAGGAGAGATATTATAGTAGTTTGTCTATCTGATAGGCAAACTAAGAACTTTGATATCCATGTTAGGTTGTTTTTATTAGTAATATATACAGTTACAGTTGTAGGCTTGTTTTTGTTTTTGTTATTTATGCATTTTAGTACTTCAGTTTGTAGAAAGGAAGAATTAAGATAGTGTTGATGAATGCATTAGAGTCTTATATATAATTCAATTAATATGGTGGATAAATGTGTTATCTTTTAAAATAAATCTTTTTTAAATACACAACATGGATAGCTTTAATCTATTATCTATTAATGTAAATGGATTAAATGGCTACAAAAAGGAAATCATTAATGAGATATCTAAAATTAAATAGAGGATTCAGAATCATTATATTCTTCAAGTGTCTCACTTGAAAGATAAATATATACAACATTTAAACAACTTAGGTTACTAAATGCTATCATCTATTTCTTTTAATATAAAAGAGTAGAGAACTGCTATACTTTGGAGAAAATCTACTGTAATGCCTAAGGCCATGGAATCCATTAATGAGCTCAAAGGAATGTATACATTTGTAGTTATTAAATATAATGGCAAACACTATACAATAGCACATTTTAATTGGATCCATGGAATAGGTGCCAGAGTGGCTAGAGGTCACTTAAACTTACTACAGAGTCATTGAAAAGGTACTTTAATTCTAGCTGGGGATTATAACTGCATATCTTGTACAGAAAATGCAAGTGAACAGAAGAAAGCTAGAATTCTGGCATCATGTAAAGCACTAATCAGATGGATTAGTGATAATAATTTAGTTGCTTTAATAGAAAAATCAGAAGATAGGTCATTGTTCTTCACTCATTATTCTTATGCACATGGAACACAAACTAGAATTAATAGGATGTATCTGTCTACAGATTTACTTACTAAAATGACTTTTTTAAAACTATTTTTTGTTCTTTATCTGATCATAATGCACTAATATTAATATATTATAAGATACAAGAACATTTCAGATTATTTACAGAATCCCAGCATATACAATGAAATTAAAAGAATTTAAGAGTTATCTAAAGGAACAAATTTATTTTTTTTTATTTTTGAATGATAATAGTCAGGTTAGTAAAATCATACTCTGGGACTCATTAAAATACATTTTAAAGATAGAATGGAAATATGGGCTAGAAATAAAATGAAAGAGTAGGATAAATAATGGTTAGAAATACAATATGATATACACAAGGTTTGAACAACAAAGAGATTAGATAATAGAGAAGTCATTAAAACAATAATGACAAAATATCAGTTTTATTGCATGAAATGGAGATAGCTTTAAAAAATAGAATTGTATGGTTATGCAATGACTTTAGAAAATAACATATATTAGCTAATAGAAATAAGATGTTAGACAAAAAGGCACAAATCAATATCCAAAATCTTCACACTAATAAGCTTACTTCAGACACAGAGGAAATGCGTAATGTTTTTAAAGGAAAATTCTGCCCAAATGTCATGTTTTTCTTTCTGAAAACTGTAATCCAACACTAAGCACTTCACATACAGAAAAAAAGCATAATTTAATACTGAAGGCATAAATACAGTAATGACAAAATATCAGTTTTATTGCATGGAATGGAGATAGCTTTAAAAAAATAAAATTGCACAGTTATGCAATGACTTCAGAAAAATAATGTATATTAATTAATAGAAGCAAGATGTTAGACAAAAAGGCACAAATCAATAGTATCCAAAATCCTCACACTAATAAGCTTACTTCAGAGATAGAAGAAATGCTTAATGTTTTTAAAGGAAAACTCCGCCCAAAAGTTATGTTTTTTCCCAAAAAGTATTTTTCCCTGTAATCCAACACTAAACACTTCACATACAGAAAAAGCATACTTTAATAATTATGTTTGCCTTTCTTTTCTGCATTTGTCTCATCTGATACATCACAACAGCTACTATGTGTGGCACAGTAATTAAGTTAGGTCACTTATCCCAAAAACAAAGCCGTTAAGAAAACAATAACATTAAAATGTGTCTTATCAGGCATAGATTTCCAGCATCACACCTCAGAAAATAGTGTAACCTGGAGTCTGAACAAAGGCAAGATTTTCACACTTAGTTTTTAGATGCAAATTTCTTTCCCTTTAATAAAACTCAGTGCCACAAAGAAAGAAAGTAAATATGTTTATAGGTTCATAGGTAGGTACTAGGCTATCTGCCCAAAGGCATTTATAAGCCTAGCCAGAATGTATTGGCTTTTGCCACCCCCTTAGATTATTTCCCTGTGCCTCTGTCCAGCAGAGCCGGCATGTATTGGTTTTTGCCACCCCCTTAGATTAGTTCCCTGTGCCTATGTCCAGCAGAGCCATTGAAGTGATCCCCAGGGTAAACTCCCTGTTCACTTAACTCTTATTACTTTATGTCATTATTTGATTTTGAATTTTTTCTGCACTGTAATTTCTATAAAAAATAAAAGTGCATGTTTCTTCTGGAGTTGGGGAAAGAAGATTAACATCAAATGCTCTAGTTCTAGCTACAATATTTAAAACTGTGAATGCAACACAAACCATCTCAGCCCAAGTGACACCTTTAAATCACAGGGTCAGATTTCTAACACTTGAACACTGAACTACAGTTGTTAATTTTGAAACGATGAATTAACTGAGCTACACATTCAAGCCTGTCATTCAAACATTCCTTAAAATGCTGCAACAGAGATGGCCACTAATGAAAATCAAAGGAAGCACAGTAATTAAAAACATGGATGGATGCTGGCAGTGAAAAGTAAGCAGTCACAGCAGTGTTGTAAATGCATGAGAGAAAACTACAATAAATGATCCCGCCATCATAAAGATTTCTTTCTGCCCCTCTAACATGACATCAGGAAGGTGAAAGCATTAACTGTAAAACGAAATAACACTAGCTGTTGCAGCCTCCTTCAGAGCATCGTGGGGTATAACAAATAATATTAACCATTTACTTTGATACTGAGGCATTAGCAATTCAGAAAAGTTCAAGATGGTCTGAAAAACATGTTTATTTTTTTCAGTTTTGAGTGAGGTTCTCCTTTTAAAAAATCCATGAGGATCTTAATAAAGATAAAAATTATAATCATGATGATTATAAAATTGATATGTATTTACAGGAAGATGTTACTAATTAACTTAATGATCAACAAATATCTATGTTGAATAAGCCTATTACACTAATAGAAGTTAAAAAAGCTTAAAAATTGGAAAATGGTAAAGCTCCAGGGTTAGATGGTTTAAGTATGGAATTTTATAGTCTGCTTTTGTTAAATATTTTAGAATTACTGAGTGATGTTTTCAGGATAATTCAAAGTGACAAAATAATTTCTCCCTCATGGGAACTTTCTGTAATCTCACCTATACTTAAACAAGGAAAGGGTAATACATTAATATCCTCATATAGACCTATTTCATTATTAAATGGAGAGTATAACATATTTACCTCCATCTTCAATACAAGATTAAGACATAGCTCTCAACCTTCCATTGCCAAAATGAAGAACACTCACCTTCATAATGTGGAACAAATGGGAAAAATGTGGAACACATACTCATGGCTTACTAACAACTTCAACTAAGAAGGTCATAGGATGGTTAAAATATGCTGGTTTTACTTATAAAGAAGATCCTTTAATGAATTAATATGATTAATTTCAATTTACCAAGAATTTCACTTAAAATAATTCCTAACGCTGAATGTATGACAGACACTTTCAATGTGGAACTTTGAGGAATTTCGAGGAACATGAACTTTTTAAGATCCCAAATGAGGTGTGTTCGTCGTAATGAGGTACACTTGAGAGGTATGGATTAAGATATATAGTTGATAAATTAATTTAAAAGGTCAAACAGGATTTATAGCCAATAGATTAATATATTATAATATAAAAAGGCACTAAATCTTAGATTTAGCAAAAGGAATGAATAAGAAATTGGGCCTAACTGGCTTAGATATTGAGAGACCTTTTTATTCTGTAGATTGGAACTACTTATCTGAACTTTAGAATTGATTTTGTTTCCAGAACAATTTATTGGAATATTTAAAAAAAACATATAGAGTCACCAAAGTATATGCTAAGATGGGATCTTGCATTTTTCGGTGATTCACTTTAAACAAAAGCACAAAGCAAGGGTATCACTTGCCCCCTCTAGTACTTCCATTAGTTATTAAAAGCTTAGTTAATAGTATAACAAGCAATGAAAAAATAATTGATTCTCAATTAACAAGTATTGTCTTTCTAAAATATAGGGGGAATTTAATAAAGCCTACATCGTCTCATTTTCCATGTAGACATCATGCCTCACTGCTTACACAAAAGTAAGCCAGTTGTAGATTCAGTAAACATAGCTGGGCAGCATTCACGCATGTGCCAATACGGAAATATCCATGGCATGCATATCACCTCATAAGCAGGTGATTTCCATGTAAATGAGTCAGGTAGAGAGACCCAGCAAGCAGATAGGCAACTCTGCAGACTCCATGTTAATGTCCATAGTGTACATGGAAAAATTCCATGTACAGGAATGTAGACAAGAGAAAATGGGCTGTAAGAATGTAGATAGATGAACAGAAATGGCATAGCACATACAGATATGAGCAAAACTATCCACTGTGTGTCTGAAAAAAATAAGGGAAATAAGTTAAAATATATATATATTTTATTATGTGTGCATGTTTGCATGGTGCACTGCAGTGTGCAAACATGCCTCATTAAAAAATAAATGAATAAAAAAATTTTAAAAAAATTGGAAAAACAACAGCAATATTGTGTGACAGAAATGTATTACAGTACCCTGCATGGAGTATCTGCAAAGGTGTATTGGTGCTGTTGCTAATGTGGGCTTTTTGTACCATGTGTTTTCAGTCTTCTGAGCATGGATCCTTATGCAAATGAGGTGAACTTACTGAATAGAACAAATGGTATCCGTGTCCACATATGCTTCCATGTAGGCACAAAACCATGTTGGTGTCCATGCCAGTGGTAGCTGACATCAAGGAAGGCTTTGTCCAATAACTTCTAAGCCGATTTGAGCTTAGCTGCACCTGCTTGCATTGCTCACCACCATGCTGGGGGGGGTGTACACTAAGTGCTAATCTTTATTTACCTATGGGGTGCACTTTTCCACATGTTTGCATGGTGCACCGCCATACTGAGCCTGGAAGTATGGGGGGGAGTTGTACATTAAGTGCTAAGCTTCTGTTTACCTATGGAGCACATGTTTTTGTGGCTTGCCACAGTGCTAAGTGTATCTAAAAAGCAATGATATATTAATTAGGCTTGACCCCTGTTTAACTTAAACTAGGGCCTTTAATGATGTTAATGATATACTAGGCAGGTGGAATGCATCATAGGTAGCCAATCCCACAGTCAGTACCTATAGTAGAGCACTATAAAGTATGCATAAACCCTAAAATCTGACCCCCCCCCCAATACTCTGCACTACTGTAGTACAAACTAGGGAATTTTAACTGAAAAAATGCTAGAGGCTGTTGCAGGTCTGCTACATCTGTATATGCTAGAAGCTGAAGTCAGTGCTGCTGCTGCTGAGAATAGGCCTAGGCAGAGAAGAACCAGAGTGTACAGGCCCAGGGTAACTTTCCAAGAGCTACATGAGTTAGAGATTGCAGAGTGCTACTGGGTGGACAGGGACATACTACAAGAACTCACTGAGGTCTGCCGCACTCATCTCAGACCCAGAGACAATAGAGGGGCACCCATCCCAGTGGAAACATAAGGATATGTAGCTCTTAGGATAATAGCCACAGGTACCTCCCAAAGACCAACCCAGGACATGATGGTGGTTTCACAGGCATCAGCATCCAGGGTACTCCACCAGTTCCTGGATGCCATGCTGCCACATGCCAGTGAGCACATTTTTTTCCCCTCACCCCTGAGGTGAGGACCAGAAATATGCAACACTTCTACCATGTAGCATACTACCCTGAGGTACTGGGTAACATAGATTGCAGTCATATACACATCAAGACACCACCTGCTGATGAGGGTAGAATCTACATTAACCGCAAGGGGTATCACTCTAGCAACTGCCAGGTCATGTGCAATGCCCAGGGCATTATCATAAATGTGTGTGCTAGCAGCCCTGGCAGTTATCATGACTCCCATATCTGGCATGCATCACAGCTGTACCAGATGTTTGCTAGGGGGGACATCCCACACAGCCATTAACTGGGAGATGCTGGCCACGCACTGGAACTGTGGATGATGGCATCCATCAGAAATCCACACACAACCACAGAAGAGTGCCATAATGAGGCACACGCAAAAGCTAGAAACATCACAGAGCATGTGTTTGGGCTTCTGCAGCCCTGCTTCTGGTGCCTCGGTATATCTTGTGGAGCCCTGCAGTACTCTCCAGCCACATGTGCACAGATATTCACAGTATGTGCCATGTTACACAATATGATCTTGCAGAAACAGCTGCAGCAGGATCAGCAAAGGGAAGGGATACACAGCCAACCAGTGCCTAGGTCATCACAGTCACAGTCACAGGAGGACTTGGAGGAGGAACCCCCTGACGATGTCCCTGCAGGCAGATGTAGGCATGCCCAGTATGCCCTGGCTTTGGCTAAGAGACAATGCATAGCACATGCACTGACAACCTAGGGCCCCAGAGACTGACACCTTACTCCAACTTACATACATATATTAAAAATGATGCCAAGCAGCCCACACAACCGGTACCTTACCATGTATTGGCTGTGTACTGCATGCATTAGACAGAGTCAGCCCTGTACTATAGGTCTGTCAACTACCGCATTCACAAGGTAAGTCACTCACCTCCACACCACTTGTAAGGAGTACTATAATATGGTATCATATGTATGGACCCACTGCATGTATGCAAGGGAATATAGCGGGCTGTTTGCAGAGATGTAACATCCACATGGGACTACAGATACCCAGTCCAATAGTATGTGTTCCATAATATTCACTAGGCCTCATAGGTTCACAGATGTATACAAGGCTAATGGCCCTCTAGCCTTTACAGACCTAGACCAGAGAAGTGCCCTGGCATCGTGCCGCCCGATGTTAGTTCCCAGTGCCTCTATCAAGTAGAGCCACTGGAGTGATCCCCAGGGTGAACTTTCTATTTCCCATCCACTCATCAAGATTTCTCTTGAAGAGATGAAAACAAATGAAATATATAGTACTGAAAGAAAAACAACTATAAATGTGGTCCGATCCACATCTGAATAAAATTTATTGACATACAAAAATAATTAAAAATAAATAAAAAATAACATATTAAGCACTTTCATCTCTGCTAAGGAGACTTCATCAGAATACAGTTCTTACCATTGCCTCTACCATTTTTATACGAATGTACAAATTAACTCATTGATTATACCACCAATCAAATTCCATTTAACATATGTTAATCATTAACATTTAAAAAGACACCGGACAAACCTGTAAAAACTGGGAAACACTGTGTAGACTCAACCAACACTCCGTAGCCCAAGTTTCAATTCCACTGAGAATATAAAGTCCAACTTGATGTAAATAAAAAAATACAAATTTATTTTAAGCCGTTAAAACCATATGCTTTTCGTCGGCTAACAGTCAGACTTCTTCAGAAAGAACAAACAAGCAAACAGTGCCTCACCTTCATTGAGAACATTTAAACAGTTCACTAATTGAGAATAGCAAGTCACATGATTGAACCTCATCTGAATTAAAGTCCCAGCACTGAAAAAGGACTAGTGAAACAATGAACAACTAAATGCTCATGTAATAGTAATACAATACCAGAATGTTAAAACCATATTACATGCAAAACAGGTTGTCAGATAAAGCAGTGTGTACATACACACTTAACAAATCTAGGACATGTGAATAAATAAAAGTTTTGATTTTGATCATAAAAATTGAATATTTAAAAAAGTTTAAAACATAAAAATCAGGCAGCTGTGTAAACCCCCACTGCTAAGTTTGGAAACTGAAAAAGTCTTTTTAAAGATTTTAAAAAACAGAACACACTGCCTGTTGTTGAAATGGCCCGCGGGGCCAGATAGCCTCACACCGAAAGAAGGTGGAAAAAACCTTCTCCTTTGGGATACAATCTGAAGACAACTGTGTCCATAAGCTGTAAAAAAATATTATTATTACTGTTTTGCCAGACATATACATATCCTAACTTGAAACTGCTATCCTGGGGCAATAAAATTGTCGATGTAGCAAATGCACATTGCATTGTAATTCTTCTTAATACTGCTACCCCAGTATAAGTATAAATAACAGACTCAGGGGTGTAGTTTGTCACTGCCAACCTCTCTATTGGACCCGCTTCCGAAAAATTGATGGCCCCTCCACTGTCGCCAGCCTGACTGGATGACACTAAATGGTGTCTGCTACAAGAACATAGTCCAGTAAGAAGTGGACCAAACTGGCAACTCTGGTCAATACATGGAGCCAGTACCTGCTGCCCCCCCCCATTATTCGGTACCAGTGTGATAGATGTCCACTAAGAAATGTGGATGGTGACAAATGCCGCATTGGCCCAACACATGAAAGGATCAGGCGAAATATACTGACCTCAATAATACTAAAAAACTAGTATGAATATATAGTGGTAAAAAAATACTACGTAAGGATGCTAGAGAACAGGCCAATTCCATGTATTCCGTTACTGAGTCCTGTAAACCCGCCTAAGCGTGTAATCTGGGCTTTTATATTAGTCATGTGTTGGGAACTTGAATCCTACTACTAAATAAAAGTAAAAATATAATAACTCGGGTAACGTAACCAGGTGAAGGCTCGAATGGTGTTCGTAATTTGGGTGGCACAGTGGTGCAGCGGTTAATGCTGTCGCCTCACAGCAAGAGTTCTCCTTTCTGACATTCGGCCTAGGCCTCTGTGGTGTGTGTGCATGTTCTCCATGCATTCGTGTGGGGTTTCCTTCGGTGCTCCGTTCCCCACCCCCTATTCTAAAACATCTAAAACCACCTTTTCTCCTTCTCCTGGGCCGCTGAAAACAGAAACAGAACCTAACCTACTCTACGTTCCCGGTCACATAAATAATTTGAAAAATGAAGGGACTGACTATTAGTAACAAGGAAATGTAAAAGACATATAGAAACCCTTCCAGTATGGAATGATGTTGCTACATGTCATCTCTTGAGCCTCTTTAACTTCAATAAGCAAGCCAGGTTCAAAGAACCATTTAGGCCAGGCACATGACATGCATCCAGCCTTAATTGCCACCACAGTTCCCTACTTTCTAAATACAAAGGAGTGTGGCCTCCCCCTGGGTTGGAACTGACCTGGTCTATGACACTAAATGTGAAACTGTGGCCTAAGTTTTCCATGACATGTTTGGCTAGAGCATTCTCCATTTTGCCTTTTCTGATGGCATACAGGTGTTCATATATATGGTCTTGTAATCTTCTGTCTGTCTTGCCTACATAGAAAGCGGGACAGCAGGCACACTGGGCTAAGAACACTACCTGTGTACTGTTACAGTTGAATTTGCCTGCCAAGTTGAAGACTACCTCATTGATGGAAAACCTTGACCCTGTTTTTATGCATCCACAATATATGCACATGGAGCATTTGTACATGCCCGATCTGTTACTGTGAATCTTGGGTTTTCTTTCCAGTATATCCTTGATATTCAAACCTCTCCTGTAGACTACTCTGGGAGGGTCCACAAACACCTTATGTGTGGACTCATCCTGCAGGATTGAGGGCAGGTTCTTCATGACCATTGTAAAAATGGCTCTAGCATCCATATCCATAGTATAACTTATAATCAAACTTTGGAATGAGTAAGGTGCCTTTTCTATACTCTCTGATCGTGTTGTCATATTTCCACCCCCCCCCCGACTGAGGATAGGTTCATAAAAACCTGAGAATCTCTTAGATTGGACCTCTTCCACTAGGTCTGAAACTAGGTCATGTGGGTATCCTCTGCCGATGAAGAGGTCGGCCATGAAATTACATTCCACTAAAAAATCTGGGTCTCTAGATATCATCCGTGCTGCCCGTACGAGTTGGCCTTTGAGAATGGACCTTCTCTGTTTATATGGGTGGGAACTGTCAAAATGAACATAGCTGTTAGAAAAGGTGTCTTTTCTGTGTATTTTGGCTACATAGCTCCTAGAAGTCAAATCCTTCCTTAGATCCACATCCAAGTAGGTGATACTGTCCTTGGATGTGCTGTGAGTAAATTGTAGAAATTCAGTGGAAGAGTTAAAAAGATACCCTTACCAACACATCATAAAACACTTTATGAACAGTAAAAATAAAATAAAATGAATTAATATATGCATTTCAATATTTAAAATAGTTAACAATTTAAGTTATAATACTGGCCCTTTCCACCAACATGGGTGTTATGGAAACTGTTTCATTCAACCCTGGCGGGAACATAGCTGCTAGCTTCAGCTGCCAAACTGTTTCTTTCTTTTTTAACAGATTCTTCTAATCCCCCCTCTAGGGTTCAAATTGACCTTATCCAGAATTCCAAAAGAAAACTTTGTAAATGCAGGACAAGTAAGGGAATGCTTGTAAAGGGCATTACTCATCTTTTTATTTTTTATATAATTTGTGTGCTCATAAATTCTCATCTTGAATGCACAGTCAGTCTTGCCAACATGAGGTGCTCTGCTTGACTTGTATGAGAAGTCTATTCCAGAGCATGGGCAGTCTCTGGGTTATGAACCTGTCACTCCAGAATGCTCTGTTGATTGTGGTAATGAGGTTGAGATCTCTGGAGCATGTGGTCAGGAGGGATTGGGATTTCTTTAGATGTAGCATTTCTAACAGAGATGAGTCAGATATGGCTTTGTAGGTCAAGCAGAGATCGCCTCTTAGTAGACAATATGAGACAGAGAATAGCTGGAGTTATTTGAGTCTGTCCATGTGTTTAAGGCCTAGGATCCTCTTTGTGAGCTACTTTTATGGCCTTTCCAACTGTAGCATGTGTCTAGTGAGGTACATGCCAAATGGGGCATTATACTCGATGATTGGACTAATGAGGGAAGAGTTGAGAGAGATGATGAACTCTTTCTTCCTAGATGCAAACCCCTTGGTAATGACATGTGCCACATAGAAGGACTTTCTGACCACAGTGGCAATATGGTGGTCGAAGGAGAGGTTGCTTTCAACTCATGTCCCCAGATCTATTATAATGCCTTCTGAGTTCAGTGGGCTCCCGTTGATATGATAATTAGTGGGAACTGAGTTTTTCCCAAAGGGGATGATGACGCATTTTTTGGTATTAAGCTTAAAGCCATGGTTTCAACACCAGTCAGTGGTCTTAGTGAGACCTTACTATAGGATGTCTACATCACTTGGGGAATTAATAATGGCTGCCAGTTTGCAGTCATCTGTGAACTTGGTCAGCCAGAGTCCCTCTATGTTGGCCTGGAGTTCTGAGAAGTAGATGCCAAACAGGAGAGGACCCAGGACCGATCCCTGTGGGACTCCACTCATGATTGGTCGGCAGTCTGACTTGGAGTCTACTACTATCACACTGTGGGTTCTATCTGTGAGCCAGTTTACAACCCACCTAGTGATATAAGGGTCGTTGCCTAGTTTGGAGAGTATATCAATAATTCCTGTGTGGGGAATGGTATCAAAGGCCTTGGCCAAATTGAGGTAGGCTGTATGAACTGCATTGCCTTCATACACTGCTCTGGTGACTGACTCAAAGTAGTCAACCAGGTTGAGCAGGCATGATCTACCTTTCACAAAACCGAATTGCGTGGGATCTAGAGTTTGGAGATTCCCTATATCCTTGTTAATTAGGTCCATGATGATGCACTCCATAGCCTTACATATCAGACTCATCAGGCTAATGGGGCAATAATTCCCAGGGTCTGTAGTCACTCCCTTTTTATGGAGAAGGATGACTGCAGCAGTGCGCCATTCGATAGGGACAAAGCCTAAGGTGAGGCTGTGATTGAACAGGGCATACAGATGTGGTGCCAGTTCACTTTGTAGTTCATGTAGAACACATCCAGGGATGTTGTTTGGTCCCATGGAAGCTGTATTCTTGGCCTTGGACAACGCAGCTTTAACCTGTGCTGCAGTAATGCTAGGTGTCTGTCATTCCTCCAGTATTGTGATTGGTCCTTTGGGGGAGGAGAGGGGTAAAGTTGGCATTGAATCTGTCGGCCAGTATGTTGGCAATATCTGTTGGCTCAATATAGGAGTACCATTATGCAGTAACTCAGAGCAAACCTGGGTATTGCCATGGAGATTCTTGATATAACTATAGAAGGCTTTGAGGTTGTTTTTAGTGTCTGCCACAATTCTGCCTTCATAGCTGGCTTTAGAGGTTTTGATGAGGGATCTCAACTTTTTGTTGAGGCTAATAAGGGAGTTTTTTCAGCCTTGGCACATCACCTTTTTCTGCAACAGTTTCTTCTATCTGTTGTAGAGTTTATTATTGTCAGGGGACCACCAGACCGGTGTTCTTTTATTTGGAGGCGAGCCTCTTGGTTCTGATGGGTATGGATAGTTCCATGGATTTATGTATGTGTTCATACAGTACATCGGTGTATGGTTCAGCAGTCATGCATCGATTTTCCATTGACATGGGTGCCGTGAAGTTAGCCACCTCTGTTATTAGGAGCCCAAAGTCAGCTTTGGAGTAGTTTATTGGTGGTTACCTTTGCGGGAGGTATGGGTAAGATGTCAATTTCCATGGTGATTAGTTTATGGTCGGCTCTAATCAGGGAGGAATTGACTATTGGTGTAGAGCAATGGTTGCCCATGTTTGTAATAACCAGGTCAAGGATGTTGCTTCCTCTAGTGGGGGTAAGAATAAACTGGTCCAGGGCATTGGAACTGATGAATTTCAGGAAGTGTTGGGCCAGTGTATTGGTACAGGAGTAGTTTTCTTAGTTGATGGAGGGGTAGTTGAAGTCACCTAGTGTGAGAGTGTTGGGTTGGACCCTAATAGTTTCCAGAGTGTTTAGGAACTTAGAGTGAGAGTCCTGGAACATGGTTGGGGACCTATAGCATGCTGCGACCTGAATCACTACCTTACCCAATGTTAGTTGTATCTGAAGTATCTCAGATGCATTATGCTGGGCTACATATCTTTTATGAATATGGAGACACCACTACCTTTGGAGCTTCGGTCCATGTTCTGGGGCCGAAAGCTGTGGAATGAGTTATAGCCTGGTAGTATAGGGGTGCTTTCTGTTGCTTTAAACTAGGTCTCCGTTACAGCACAAATGTCAATGTTCTCCATTTTTGAGGAGTGCTACAGCAGTCAAGGGAGATGTTAAACAGTAAGGTCACATGATATTTGCACTACTGTTTATGCCAGCAGATCATGTGGTGTTTTTCCCCCACCCCCAATACATCAGTGTTCCCATACAAATGCTGTAACAGTAAGTCAGCAATGGTATATCAGCAGACCAGGCAATCTCAGGGTTGTGACATAGAACTCGATCACAACAGTGTATGTTTCACCTAACACAAGGATAACAATGTACATATGTATACTGTTGATTGTGTGATGAAAAACACATCTCTGTCTGGCAGCCTGTGTGGCTCAGTGGAATAGGGATGCTAGTATGGGTAATGGTGTTGATGTTTCGAATCTGGAAGTATGCACAGCTATTACATGTGAGGTATTAATATGCTGGTATTTCCACAAATTGTCATAACTCTCAATTTGTTAGTGCAAGAAATCTGGACCAACCCAGGAAGAATGGGAGAACAAAGCCCAAAAATAGAGACAGACAGAACAGAGTGTTCTGATTAGCATAGAAAGTTGCTAGTATGACATTGAGTTGCATTATTACATAATATCTGAAGGATATAAAGTCCAACATTCAAATGTTTGTCTGTAGTTAGTATTATTCAGTGACTGCAATATAAAATAATATAACAGAATGCCACAAATGTATCACAAACAGACCTGAAATATGAGGCAAAAGTCTGGACATTCTGGATAAATCTGTTAAGTTGAGAGGAATGCAGACTGTCAGTATGAATGTAGAGTAACAGTATGAACCTCAGTCATATATTAAGTACAGTAGACATCTGGGGAATGCCATGGACAACTTGAGGGCAGTGCAGTTGGCAAGATACCATAATGGAGTACATGAAGGACTGACCAGGAGTCACCTTGTAAGTACTGACAGTCTCACTGGGCATGTTCCTACACTTAGTTAAAATGAGCGCAATGCTGTTGCCTCTTCATCAAAATGACCTGCAATGTGTAAATATATCTGTACATAGACATATATATGTATACATATCCGTCTGTCCCTATCTCTGTCTCACATGATTAGTATATCTGTCGCTATGTACTGTCAAATAGATATATACCGATATATATAGCTATATATATTACAATGATACATAGACGCTCCACATATATCTACATAACACATACATTTCATACACACATACAGCTACATTTATAGAGACATCCCTGTTATAGACAGATATATGTGTGGATGTATGTATTGTCCTACATACCCTATTAATGCTGAGTAAATCTGCAGTCACACATCCATACAGTTGCTCAAAGGAACCAAACTAAGGGTGCAACAGTACTTATTCCACTCACCTACAGACCTCTGTCCCTGCTGATTGTCACCATGTAGTCAGACACAGGTGAGCAGGTGGTGTAATGTATAATGTTGTCAACACACGCATGGACAGGGTACAATGTACCTGGCCACAGGTTTGCCTATCTAACTGCACTCAGCCACATATGGCCATACTGGAAACTGTACACACATAGCAAGGATAATTAACAGTTATCCAACTGTTAGGACAGTAGAAGCAGATAACAGTATGAAGCAATATCACTCTGCAGGCCACACATGCTATGCAGCACAAGCCTAGTTTGTGTAATCCACAAGTACCATGCCTTCAATCACATATACTACAGACAAAACCTGTGGTGGGTGCAATGATGTCTGTGAGCTATAGTGTATAAGACTAGATAGGTAGGGTTATAATCTCACTCAAGCCAATTTGGTGTGTGTGTGTGTGTGTGTGTGTGTGTGTGTGTGTGTGTGTGTGTGTGTGTGTGTGTGTGTGTGTGTGTGTGTGTGTGTGTGTGTGTGTGTGTGTGTGTGTGTGTGTGTGTGTCTGCAACACACCAGATATATCCTCATGGGCTATCCACCTGCAATGGTTATGCACGTTTTGGCACTGTAACTAGCTGCTGGCTTCAAAATGCCCTCCTCTATAAGGCCTAATGATGTCATCCATGTTAAGACCACTGGCTGACAGTGTAACATCAGATAAAAGCTGTGGCACATGCAATATGTACTGTGAGCTATAGTGTATAAGACTAGATCAGTAGTGGTTTTAATCTCACGCCAGCTAAGTCAGTGCATGTGTATATCCATATGACATATGTAACATACCCTTTGTAACATAGACATAGGAAGGGTTTACTATTATTTTATTTGCAGCGGGTGATGTGCCCCCCCAAATGACTGACCACAACATGTGCTGCTAATATCAGCAAGCATTATATGTTCTAAACTGATAGTCCTAGCAAATATGAGATGTGTTGCTTGTATCGGGTAGTGTGATCTGTAGTGCATACTAGTACATAGGTAAGTATTCTAATCTACATACAGCCACCTTGCACTATGCCAGTGCGTTGGCATGCTCTGTATGCAGTAAGTGGAAATGGTGCTAGTCTGAATGTGGCCATGTCTGTGAGTGAGGCTGTTATAGGTTCATAGGTTGGTAATGGGCTATCTGCTCAAAGGCATATATTAGCCCAGCCATGTTGTGTGGTATTCACCGACCCTTTAGTAGTTCCCTAGACCCTTGTACTAACAGCTAGTACCCTTGGCCCCTATCTAGTAGTGCTGTTGGTGTGATCTCCGGTGTGAACTTTCTGTTACCCATCCACTCATCAAGGTTCCTCTTGAAGAGTGATAGTGAGGGGCTCTGTGTTATGTAGATCAGGACCCTGTTCCATAATAATTGAAGTCTCTGTGTAGGGAATCTATCCCTCCAGCATGTTCTATTCATTGTTGTGTTGAGGTTTATATCCCTAGAGCATGTAGCTCGAGTAGATTTGGTTTTGCTAAGATGAAGCATGTTCAACAATTCTGGGTTGGACATGGCTCTGTACGTTAGACAGAGATCGCCTCTAAGAAAGCGGTATGCAACAGAGAATAGTCTTAGCTTTTTCAATTGTGCTGCATAGGGCAACTGTTTGAGGCCAGTAATCCTCTTGGTTAGGTACCTTTGTGGTCCCTCCAGCTGCTGGAGATGTCTAGCCAGGTACATTCCAATTGGTGCATTGTACTCAATAATGGGTCTGATGAGGGAAGAGTAGAGGGGCACCATTACATCCTTAGATCTTGATGCAAACCCTTTCGTGATCAGATGGGTCACATAGAAGGATTTTCTAACCACTTTGGCAACATGGTTATCAAAAGAAAGCTGACTATCTACTTGGGTCCCTAGATCCCTTATTTCTTATTCAGATTTCAGGGGATTACCTCCTATGTTGTAGTTTGCGGGATTTTACAACATGTTATGGAGCCATAGGACATATTCATTTATTTATTTTATTTATTTATTTATTTATTTATTTATTTATTGACATTTGTTAATGGGATTAGTCCACTGAGCCAGTAGCGCATTTTCAGTGGAAATCAGAGGAGAAAAGCTCCAGAAGTGTTACATAGTTTTACAATTAAAAATCAAATAAAAATTAAGAGTAAAAAATTGAAACCACCATAAAATATGATAAGAAAATCAACAGTTAGAGAATATCTGTACATAGAGTAGGTTAAATAACAACTGGCAGATCTAGAGAATATCACACATGAAGTACATACCAATAGATAAACCATTCAATCATTTTTTAAAAATAAAGATATATATGAATATATATTCTATGGAAGTTCATAGGTTCATAGGTTCATAGGTAGATACTAGGCTATTGGCCCAAGGGCCAAAGTAAGCCTAGCCAACAAGGTTCCCTGGCTTACGCCACCCAAAAAAGTCAATTTCCTGTGCCCCCGTCGAGCAGAGCCAGAGAAGTGATCCCAGGGGTGTATTTCCTATTTCCCATCCACTCATCAAGATTTTTCTTGAAGAGTGCTAATGAGGAACTTTGCTTGACATAGATGGGTAGTTTGCTCCAGAGTATAGGAAGTCTCTGGGACAGGAATCTATCCCTCCAGCATGTCCTGTTTATTGTGGTGACAAAGTTTAGGTCCCTAGAATGTGTAGCTCATAGGGATTGGGATTTCTTTAGGTGTAGCATGTCCAACAGTTCTGGGTTTAATATAGCTTTATATGTTAGGCAGAGATCTCCTTTGAGTAGGCAATATGCTATAGAGTAAAGCTGGAGTTTTTGAGACGGTCAGTGTAGGGCATCTGTTTGAGGCCAGTAATCCTCTTTGTGAGGTACTTCTGTGGCCTTTCCAGCTGCTGCAGATGTCTTGTGAGGTACATTCCAAAAGGGGCATTGTACTCTATAATGGGTCTAATGACTGCCGAGTAGAGGGCAACAATGACCTTTTTTTCATGGATGAGAACCCTTTTGTGTTCAGGTGTGCCACATAGAAGGATTTCCTGATTACTGTGGTGATGTGATTACCAAAGGAGAGACTACTGTCCACCTGGGTCCCAAGGTCTCTTATCACACATTCAGTGTTAAGTAGACTTCTGTTTATGTGGTAGTTCATAGGTACAGAGTTTTTACCTAAGGGGATGACAATGCACTTTTTGGCATTGAGCTTGAGGCCATGCCTCTGACACCAGGCATCTGTCTCAGTGAGGCCCTTCTGTAGGATGTCTACATCATTTGGGAACTCAACTATGGCTCCTAGTTTGCAGCCATCTGCAAACTTCATTAGCCAGAGGCCTTCTGTGTTAGCCTGTACTTCAGAGAAGTAGATACAAAGCAGGAGAGGTCCCAGGACTGAACCCTGTGGTACTCCAATTGTCACTGGTTTGAAGTCAGATTTGGAGTCTGCAGCTTTTACAGTGTGGGTTCTGTCAGTGAGCCAGTTGGCAACCCATCTTGTGGCGTAGGGATTTATACCTAGTTTAGTGAGTTTAGCAATAATTCCAGAATGGGGGATGGTGTTGAAAGCCTTGGCAAGGTCAAGATAGGCTGTGTGAACCACCTTACCCTCATCTACGGCTTTGGTGACAACCTCAAAGAAGTCGATCAGGTTCTGAAGGCAAGATCTGCCTTTCACAAACCCGAACTGGGTGGGGTCCAGAGTTTGGAGGTTACCAATGTCTTTGTTTATGATTTCTTTGATGATACATTCCATGGCCTTGCAGACCAGGCTCATCAGGCTAATAGGGCGATAGTTCCCAGGATCAGTGGTGGCTCCCCCTTTATGGAGTGGGATAACTGTTGCTGTGTGCCATTCAGTGGGCACAAAACCTGATGTGAGACTATGACTGAACATGGTGCTAAGGTGGGGAGCCAGTTCGTTCTGAAGTTCATGTAAAATGCAGCCTGGGATGTTGTCTGGTCCCATGGATGCTGTGTTTTTGGTTTTGAGAGTGCAGCTTTTATCTGCATAGATGTGATTACAGGGACTCTGCATTCGTCTTGTATAGATATGGGCCCTTTAGGGGGTGAGAGGGGGTAAAGTTAGCACTGAATCTATCTGCAGGCTGTTGGCAATATCAGTTGGCTCTGCAATTTTTTGTACTGTTGTGCTGTAACTCAGAGCAGATCTGAGCATTGCAATTGAGATTCTTGACATAGCTATAGAATACTATGTGGTTGCCCTTAGAATCGGTGGCGATTTTGTTTTTGTATCTAGGTTTGGGGGATCTTATAAGGGATTTCAGCTTCTTACTGAGGCTGACCAGCGAGCTCCTCCACTCATGGGATCTTACTCTCTTTTGCAACAGCTTCCTCCTTCTGTTGTAGAGTTTGTATATGGCAGGAAACCACAAGATTGGCTTCCCTTTTTTGGAGGATAGCGTCTTGGTTCTGTTTGGGATAGCATGATCCATGCACTCATGTAAGTGCTAATAGAGTGCATTTGTGTAGGATTCAGCAGTTGTAACTGCATTGTCCATCTGCATGGGTGTCATGAAGTTTGCCACTTCTGTCTTCAGAAGCATGAAGTTGGTGTTGGAGAAATTTTTTACCATGGTTTCCTTAATGGTGGGTAGGGGCGGGATGCTGATATCTAGGTTGATTAGCTTATGGTCGATCTAACCAACAAGGAGTTGATTTCAGGTGTGGAACACCGGTCACTCATGTTGGTAATGACAATGTCTAGAATATTGTTGCCCCTGGTGTGGGTGTGGATAAGTTGATCCAGGGCATTGGAATTCATAAATTTCAGAAAGCATTGAGTGAAGGAGTTGGTTCATGAGTAGTTTTCACAGGTAATGGTGGGGTAGCTGAAATTGCCCATTATTAGGGTGTTTGGATGAACCCTAATATTTTCCAGTTTATCAGCAAATGAGGAGTGAGAATCCTGGGGCATGGTGGGAGATCTGTAGCAAGCTACAAATTGGATTCCAGTTTTGCCCAGAGTTAGTTCCACTTGGATAACCTTAGATGCATTATGCTGTGCAACTAGCCTGGTGGCGTGGATATCCTTAATGAATATGGACACACCTCCACCTTTGGTGTTATGGTCCAGGTTAGATGGCCAAAAAGTGTGGTATGAGTTATAGCCTGGTAGCGCTGGGGTGCTCCCTAGAGCCTTGAACCAGGTCTCAGTAACTGCACAGATATTGATGTTCTCCATTTTAAGGAGTGCCTCAAGTGAGTGCATTTTGAGATTTAGACTTCTTGCATTGAGTAGCATTACCCTCAGTTTTTGCTTGCCTGTTCCTGTTATGGTGGTGAATTTGTCATTTGGACCTTGCCTAAGAAATGCACTATAGGGATGGCAAGACCCTTAGCCAGTATCCAGAATCCCAGGGGTGACAGGGGCAGGCCATCTCTGGCAAAGTATCGTGGTCTGTTGACCATGTCATCACAGGCATACAGACACTGGATCCCCTTATAATGACACCAGAAGCTTAGCCAATTGTTGAAGTCAATCATTTTGTCCTTGTACTGTGGTAACATTCTGAGCAATGCCAGGATGCTACTCAGGGCTAGGATCATACCTGCCTGGGCTACAAGATCAGAGAGCTCTTCCATGTCTCTTTTCATCTAGTCCAGCGAGGTACGTCTCAGGTCGTTCACACTAACATGGACAATGACTGAGTCATATTTGTACTTGTTGTGGAGTGACCTGAGTGTGTGCGTTATGTGGCTTATCCAGGCACCCATTAGGCAGATGACAGTAACCTTCTCCTTGTTTAGCCTGGTGAGTGGAACATCAGTGTGCCTGACTATATAGTCACCTATAACTAGTGTGTTGGGTACTTTGTTTTGTCTTATGGGCTGTGGTTTATTCACACATTGAGTCTGTGGATTATGTGTCATTTGGGTTGTGTTGGGGGTGGAGGTTGCTTGCATTTCTGCTTTGGAGGTCTCTGTTGCTTGAGCAGATTATTATTGAGAGCCTCTGTGAATGTTTTTGTGTTTCTATGTGTGGATTTTGGAGGTGTAGGTTTAGTGGGACTATGTGATGAGTGTGGTGTGGTGCAAGTGTTTACCTTCTCCTCTTGACTGTCAAGTTCAGTCTTGGTTGGAGAGAGCTTTACCTCCAGTTTGGCTAGATAAGTGAATCTCTCACAGGTTGTGATGTTGGGTCATAGGAGGAGAGGGCTGTCTGTGTACATGAGGCAATTGCTACATTCCCCAAGATGCCCAGATTCATCAGATAGACAGGAGAGAGCACTGGGAGCTGACCCTTGGACATGCCTGAATAAAAACTACTTTCCTCTAGGCAAGTGAGGAAAGCAAGTATAAGTGCTGTTTTTCTCTAAGCAGTTGAGGAAAGTAAGTACAAAAACTGTTTTCCTTTAAGTAAAGAGGAAGGTTGAGTGCTGTAGTAATACGTAGCTTATTTAGTGCTAACAACAAGTTCTGAACAGGTGCTGAGCATGAATAAGCAAATTCAAGTGCTAAAACTAAGAATCTTTACCTGGATCATGTGGTAGATAGGCTACCTAGTCCTTACCACTGCCACTGATAAGCTAGAATGCTTCCCTCTAACAGAAAAAGGCTTGTGGGGGCTCAGAAACTTACAAACAGTCCCGGATACAGCAAATCTGTATCTGGACTAGACTAGTTATAGGAAAGGTGGGAAATAAGCGCAAATGCAGGCTTTTAAACCAGAAAGTTGAAAGATATGGAAAAACTGCCCAAATGGCCAATAAACTACACTTTCTTGGCCAGAAACCACTCTTGTGGTAGCTAGGCTACCTAGTGCTTACCACTCCCACTATTAAGCTAGAAGGCTTCCCTCCAACACAGAATGGCTTGGGTGGCACAGAAGCTTACAAGCATTTTTGGATACAGCAAATCTGTATCTCGACTAGACTAGTTACAGGAAAGGTGTGGCACAAGTGCAAATGTGGAATTTTAAATCAGAAGGTTGAAAGAGATGGAAAACTGCCCAATGGCCAATAAACTACAATTTCTGTGCCAGAAACCACTCTTGTGGTAGATGTGCTACCTAGTGCTTTCCACTCCCACTGACAAGCTAGAAGGCTTCCCTCCAACACAGAAAGGCTTGCGGGTTCAAAAGTTTACTAGCAGTCCTGGAAACAGCAAATCTGTATCTGGACTAGACTAGTTACAGGAAAGATGGGAAACAAGTGCAAATGAAGGCTTTTAATACAGCAAGTTGAAAGAGATGTAAAAACTGCCAAACAGCCAATAAACTACAATTTCTGGGCCAGAAACTACTCTTGTAGTAGATAGGCTACCTAGTGCTTACCATTCCCACTGATAAGTAAGAAGGCTTTCCTCCAACAAAGAAGGGCTTGGGGGGCTCAGAAGCTTACAAACAGTCCTGGATACAGCAAATCTGTATCTGGACTAGACTAGCTACAGGAAAGGCAGGAAACAAGCTTAGAATTTTTTTGGGAAAGTGGAAAGGGAGAAAGGAGAAACAAAAGATAATTCAAAATTAACAACTTAAGTGGCTTCCCCTTTACAAATGTTCTCTCTGTATTAGGTTGAATGAGCTACTGACACTAGACTGGAATAGAGCTGGGACAGAGCTGAACAAATGGGACTGGTAGGAGTGTCTGAAGTCAAAATATGATCTCACTGTACTTAGCTGAGTGAGCAAATGAGATATACCCAGGAGGGGTGTACAAACACACATTTACAAGAGGGCCAGGCAATTCCAAAGCCACCAAGATTAATTCCAGAACAAGAACAAGGAGGGAGGGCAGGAAACTAACTGCAGAGACAGAGAGAGATGACAGCATTCTGTGAAATGATTAAATAGAAAAATAAATAACTACAGAGGGACACAGGCCACAATATTCAATGAAACAATTAAATAGAAAGAAAAATAAAATGCAGTACAATATTTAACACTGCAAGTTTGTACTTAACTCAGCTAGTAATGCAGTGGATTGTAGGTATGTAGTAGAAGCCAAACAACTCAGATATTGAGCAGTAATAAATTCAAAGATATTTGACTAACACTTATAAACTTAGAGAAACCCTCTAGGCTAAGAGGTTAACACACTGAATATCAATGAAGTGAAACACAATAGCCCCCACTTACTGCAAAGACAGAGAGAGACCACAGTATTCTATGAAACAATTAAATAGAAAAATAAATAACTACAGAGAGACACAGACCACAATATTCAATGAAACAATTAAATAGATAGAAAAAATAAAATGCAGTACAATCTTTAACACTGCAAGTTTGCACTTAATTAAGCTAGTAATGCAGTTGATTGTAGGTATGTAGCAGAAGCCAAACAACTCAGATATTGAGCAGTAATAAATTAAAAGATATGTGACTAACACTTATTAATACAGAGAAACCCTCTAGGCTAAGAGTTTAACATTGAATATCAATGAAGTGAAACACAATAGCCCCCACTTACTGCAGAAACAGAGAGAGACCACAGTATTCTATGAAACAATTAAATAGAAAAAAATAAATAACTACAGAGGGATGCAGACCACAATATTCAATGAAACAATTAAATAGGCAGAAAAGTAAAATGCAGTACAATCTTTAACACTGCCAGTTTGTACTTAACTCAGCTAGCAATTCAGTTGATTGTAGGTATGTAGCAGAAGCCAAACAACTCAGATATTGAGCAGTAATAAATTCAAAGATATGTGACTAACACTTATAAATCTAGAGAAACCCTCTAGGCTAAGAGTTTAACACTGAATATCAATGAAGTGAAACAATAGACCCCACTTACTGCAGAGACAGAGGGAGACCACAGTATTCTATGAAATGATTAAATAGAAAAATAAATAACTATAGAAGGACACAGACCACAATATTCAATGAAACAATTAAATAGACAGAAAAATAAAATGCAGTACAATTTTTAACACTGCAAGTTTGTACTTAACTCAATTAGTAATGCAGTTGATTGTAGGTATGTAGCAGAAGCCAAACAACTCAGATATGGAGCAGTAATAAATTCCAAGATATGTGACTAACACTTATAAATACAGAGAAACCCTCTAGACTAAGATTTTAACACTGAACATCAATGAAGTGAAACACAATAGCCCCAACTTCCTGCAGAGACAGAGAGAGAGACCACAGTATTCTATAAAACAATTAAATAGAAAAATAAATAACTACAAGTTTGTACTTAACTCAGCTAGTACTGCAGTTGATTGTAGGTATGTAGCAGAAGCCAAACAACTCAGATATTGAGCAGTAATAAATTCATGAATATGTGACTAACACTTATAAATACAGATAAACACTCTAGACTAAGAGATTAACACTGAATAGCAATGAAGTGAAACACAATAGCCCCCAGTTACTGCATAGACAGAGAGAGACCACAGTATTCTATGAAACAGTTAAATAGAAAAATAAATAACTGCAGAGAGACACAGACCACAATATTCAATGAAACAATTAAATAGACAGAAAAATAAAATGAAGTACAATCTTTAACAGTGCAAGTCTGTACTTAACTTAGCTAGTAATGCGGTTGATTGTAGGTATGTGGCAGAAGCCAAACAACTCAGATATTGAGCAGTAATGATGAGTGAGGGAAGAGGGAGATATAAAGGCATATGAGGCAAGTACAAGAAGGTAAGGAGTAGAATATGGAAAAGGAGTTAAAGTTTAGAAGAAAAGAGGCTAGATCAGGTGGGGGTTAGACAAGGGCAGGACCATGTAAAATAAGTTCTTTTTTGAACAGGTGTTTTTGATGAATGTTTCTTATATTTTGAGGGAGTGAGTCCCAAGCATGTGCAACAGAGTATTTGTAGAGGGGCTTTTCTATATTTTTATTGGGTTTATATCTATCAAGGAGGTGTTTGCTGGAAGTATGAAGGTGATGATAGGGGTTGTAGTAAGAGTCTAGGTTGGAGATAGAAGGGCAGGAAGTGGGATCATTCAGGATAGAGAGTCTAATGTGAAGTTGGTTGTAGAAGTAGTTGTTTAGAGAATTCTGGCCATTGGAGTGATTTAAGTGTGAGACAGTGATGGGATTTCTAGGGGACTTTAGAGGCAAACCTGGCTATTTTGTGATAAGTTTGCTCTAGTTTAGTGATAAGTGAAGTTTGGACTTTAGTAAGGACAGGGGCAGAATAGAGAAGACAGGGTAGAGAAAGGGACTGAGTGAGTGAAGGTTTGGAAGAAGGTGACATAAATTTCTGGTTGTTATTGAGAAGTCCAAGTTTATGGTGGGTCTTTTTTATACATTGTTGGATATGAGTGTCGAATTTTAGTTCATCATCAATAATTACTCCAAGTAGTTTGGTATGGGGTCCGGGACTGATGATGGCATTATTAAGAGAGGTGATAGAGAAAGAGGATTTGTGGTGTATGAGTGTTTTATGGAAAAAGAGAAGGAGTTTTGTTTTTTTTTTTGGGGGGGGTAGTATTAATTTGATTATCAGGCAGCCAAGTTTCAACATAGGTAAAGGTTTGCTTAGTGAGAACTAGGAGTTCAGAGATATTGTGGGCAGAGGTGATAAGGGTGGAGCCATCGACATATAGTAGAAGTATAGAGAGGTTAGTAGCAGAGTGAAGTTTGTTAGTGAATGATGAACAGAAGGGGATCTAGAATCAATCTTTGGGACCTCCAGTATTTGCAAGGAGGAATGGAGAGAGGACAGTTTGCCAGTGGATAGATTGCTGCCTGCTGGAGAGCTAGCTAGAGAACCAGTTGATGGAAGAGGAAGAGGGATGTAGATCAGAAAGTTTAGTAAGAATTTTATAGTGTAAACTTAACCAGCATAATGGCCATACAGCCCTCACAATCAGAGACATCTTTATACCCCTCGGTACAGGATCAGCACATATTGACCCAGTCCAAGAGAGACTCAGGAGTTGCCCTGTGTTGAGATGATGATTGCATAGCCAATTATACAGATGGCATGTGCTGAGGAGCACTGAGGTGCTCTGTGTACCATTAGGCAGGGTCTGTTTCATGGGTATGTTTAAGTCTGACAGACAAATGTCTCCCACAAGCATGTAATACTAATGCCACATAGTAGGTCAATGTTCTCACAGTGAATTATCCATCTACTATGCTTCCTACAGATAGTCAGCATATGCACTCCAGCAGGGTCACACCTTGCCCTGTATACAAGGCACAGGTCACCCCGAGAAGTCTATATGCCACAGGCGGCAATGACACTCATTGTAGACGATCAGCAGTGAGCACATACTGAAGATGTGAAGTGACCTTGTGAGAGACCATACTGTTGTGTGCAAGTGCCATTAGGGCTTGGAAAGGTACATCAGAAAATGCCCATTGCACTCAGATATTGGCAAGCTGAGGGAAGAGTATGTAGAGGTTATGAGTATGTCACCTACTGTTGACTGTGGCCTCAGCTGTGCTATAAGATTCCTGCCATACCACTGTAGAGACATGGTGATCTGAGGCACATTAGGTGTAAACCTGTGTGAGCAGGTCTGTGTGCCCACTTTCCACCCCTGAGTATGTACATCACACATTGGGACTGATGTGCTAAAAACTGGGGATAATATTGTAGTGTCCACACACCGCACACACTTGAGCCATTACACATGAAAGTATGGACACACACTACCATACCCTTTTGATGGTCACTGTTCGCTAGGATGTGGGGATGCATTCACTGTTGTACCACCTATACCGACAAGTTTTGGGTGTAAATCTCAGACTGTCACTGCTCTACTGAATGTGGCAGCCAGCACAGCTATCATTGGTGTCACCACACAGGCATATCGTATAACTGTAACAGCCATATAGGTACTATGGTACCCCAATGCACAGTGTAGATAACATGTCCTATGGAGTTCATGCCACAACTGTACAAATGTGGTCCATCTCCTAAATGCTTTGAAGGGGGATGTGTATTACACCATACAGGGAGGAGTCAGATCCCACTGTGTACCTCCCGCATTACCATGACCAGAGTAACACATGTCTCTCATGTTCTACACACCTACAACATCAATGCAGTATACGTAGTACATACTGGGGAGACTGCTATGTAACACAGACAGCACACCCTATATGAAACAGGCCCCGCCATTATGTGAAGCATACATCTGCTGTGACACACATCATGTGCGGGTTACACAATGGGAAATAGAACATGATAAGCATAAGTGATGTTGGCCAACTGTCTGAACTGGTCACAGGGCATTTGTAGATGGGTCAACTCCATCACCACAGCTTGTAGACATGTAATTTCCAAAAACCCAGGTGACACGTATTAAGGGTAGCAGACCTTATCACAAATTATAAATGCATGAGTATGCTGACTGCCACCATTTTCCTTGTTAGGCTGTTATACACATATGAACCTATGGAGGCATGCACATATACTGCTGTACCTTATGGAAGTCATATGTAGGCTGTACTGCCATACCATCCTGTGCTGCTTTATTGCCACCATGTTTCTATAGGTTATCCCCTCTGACTCCTGGAACAAAAACATACACAGGTCCATGACATACCTCTCATTGTGTAACATTACCGCAAGTACAACATCATACAACATAAGGTATACAAAGTATGTTGCATACTCATGACACATGCCAGCATACAGTATCGGTTAGTGAGCACTACAAGTGGCATGGCAAAACTATAATGCATTACTCAAGTACATGTCAAGTAATATATTCACCCTGTGCATCAGAAACATAGCGTCATTTCCCTGCATTGATAGGAAGAATGGCAGGATTTGGCACAGGTATTATCACTTCCACAGGGTGTTGTGTGGGGGTGCTGGAGGCCTAGTCTGGCCAAAACAGTTGACAGCATGTGTGTGAGTCAAGAAGGGGAGTGGTATAGATGGACTATCGAGAGGTACCATGTGTGTCTGTAGATGACCTGCATGTGACAGTGGTGTGTGTGTGTGTGTGTGTGTGTGTGTGTGTGTGTGTGTGTGTGTGTGTGTGTGTGTGTGTGTGTGTGCATGTAGACAGTCAAGCTCAGTGCTAACCTTGCACATGTGTATGTTGGACAGCTGTGGACTGTACATGGCAAAGTTGACAGTTCACTGTCTCTGGCCCTGAACATGGGAACAGGCTCTGCCAGGAGTTGCAGTGACATCAACATGCCCAAGGTCAGAAGAGGTGCTAGTACCTGATGGTAACTGGAGTCTGCTGAGACCATGTCTCCCATGAAACTGCCCAGGACCATGATCCCATGGTCTGCTATGTTGTGGTGTGGACAACACACTCCTTTCTGTAGTGTGGATGTACTTCCACTATGGGAGCATGACCTTGCATGGCTACATGGACTCTCACCAGTTGGTGTTGCTGGCCTACTGCATGTTCAATGCCCAACTCCAGCTAGGAGTTCCAGCACAGATAATGTGCAGTCAAAGACAGACAGTGTCTCAGCCCACTGAATGTCCACTGCATCAGTGAGCCTATCCTGATTGTCCCCAAAGCTGTGGAGGTAATCACAGATGTCAGACTGTGCTGCAGCCATAACCCTACGCATACGTCTGGTGTTCCATTCCGAACATGTGTGTGTCTCCATGATGGCCCGAAACATGCGCCAAGTGACCCGTGATGTGACACCTGAAACAAGTGGTGGATGGACAACAGTTCTCCTACAAGCACCCCTTGTCAATCTGCCTGTGTGGGACCTCGCCAGCTCTCTGACTATGGTGAGTGTCTATACTTACTGCAGCCATAGTTGCCACACTTTCCTGTGCAAAGTCTCCACCATCTGATTGTCCAATATCTTAGCCTGTGGAGACTGAGAATGTGTGGGCATACTGACTTTGTGTGGTTACAATGGGGGCAGAAGAAGGATGTCAACCTCTGGGACAGATTCAGCCCCCAACAACCACACCTGTGCCTCACTATAGCCACCATTATCATCATAGTCTGAAGAGAAAGTGACATCAAGTTGTGTGGGGAAGAGACTCCAACCCTCGCAGACACATGTGAAAACCAAGACAAAAGCAGTACATTACTACCTGCACTATTATGTATGGAAAAATCCACCAATAGTCTTAATAATGAGGATCAACAACTGCATTACCAGTCTCACATCTTCTCATCTCCACTTTTTTGCACAACAGAGTTTCTCACAACAAAATACACATTCAACTTAAGGCATGTCAGGTAAATCGAGTGACACTTGACCAGTACAGTTTACCTTTAATTATTCAATATGACACTATACTTGATAAAACAACACATAAAGCCCAGTACGCCTATCTTAACAAATATATACAAATGCAGGTTTCAATGCCGAAGGTATGTACCATAAACCTTTCAAGTTTTTAAAGGCATGTCAGATTAATTGCCTTATGTAAATCTGGAGGCTTATTCGCTATTAGCTATAACTACAAAAAGTGCTTCTGTTCATTCAATTACACTCCTGTGATTACCCACTCTAAGAATCTTAGGTAAATGTTCCAGAATGGAACACAAACATTCTACTCTGTTTACATACAAGCGTAAGTGTACATAGGGCATTATTCTGGCGATTAACTTTAATAGCATATATATGTGTCATAACAAAATAGTTTCAAGCTTACCAGGATCAGAACCACAGTCTTGGACAACACCTGATGGACCTGTAAAAAGTTGAGGGTGAGGTGCTGTCAGTACTGTTGTGCTGCATGCTGCAGTACAACAAGGTAATATGTGCATATGTTTCATTTGGACAGTAGCTACTGTGTTACTTGATGTACTGGTGACATTCTGTGTATGAATCTACAACTGAGCTTGAACCCCACCACCCCAAAGCAGATAGACCTGGCATCTACATAAAACTATGTACATCTTGACACAATATCTGCTACAGTATTAAAATGGTGATCACAGTAATCTTGCCTGCATCGTCCCCTGGCTGTGGACACTGTCGCACCCACTTCCATGATGTAGGGTGTGATGGATGCCTGGGAGCTGTCGTGTGTTCCTAGGTTTGCCAGGAATTCCTCAGTGGCCGAGATTGGTTGTTCCACTGCTGGGCCTCCACTGGTGATGACATGATTCCTGGCTACATCAGCTGCCCTTCGTGGTGCAGCATTCACCATGTCTGTTGCATGGTATTGAACCTGCTCCTATGGCCTGTCCTGGTGACCACTGGCATTTATATCCCAGACAAGGTCTGCCCACAATGCAGCCTGCTGTTCCCTGTTATGTCTCCCCCTGGATAGCAAGATGTGATGATGCTGCCTTAGTCCTTCAAGTATTATTTGATTCTCCGCATCTGAAAAGGGGGCATGATGTCTATGGTAAATTATTCCTGAAAGAAAACACAAGGGACACACATTACAGGATCAGCTACATGGACATCTACTATGTACAGATACAGCAAGGACAAAATGGCTGTCCCTATCCACTACTTGCTCACACATGTCATACCCCACAGTGTGAGAAGGTACTATGTTTGTGCATACAAAAGAGATAGTATCAATACTGAGGTATTTCCCTGTGTGCAATGAGAGATTCTGTAGTATGATCATACACCTAACACTCCAGTCTACTGTGGTGTGTCCCCTAAGGCAAACCACCCAATAATATGTCATAAGATTAGTGCCAGACAAATAGCAGTGTGGTATTAGCACTACTATAAAGGTACAGTCCAACAACACCAGTGTGCCACAATGACAATAGACAATGCAACCTTGAAGTATTGTACGTGTACATTCCCTGTAGGTGTAAGACAGTAGGATATCAATGAGTTGTCATTACCACAGGTGTAAAATAGGCTTACTGCTGTAATCCCTATTCCCCAACCTTTAATTCTCCCATCTGCATTCTGTTATGCACAAAAAACAGTTACATACCTGGTGGAGTGCAGTACTCCTCTTTTGAAATGTGCTACTGGTAATGTTTCACAAAGACGTGCTCTGTGTGAGGAATGTCTCATACAGAATACTTTCCTATAACCAGCTGCTTGCATTTTAAAGTGCTTCTCATTAGCAGGTAGTTGCCTCTAAACCAATCTGTCTGTGGCTCTGATATGCTAATTGCAGCCAAAACAGCTGAATTGCACTATCATTAGCTAATGACATGCAACCACTGTGGATAATATAACATCTTCATGTAGACCAGGACCCCTTTCTTAGCTGTTAAGATGGACATTACTGCAGTGAAGAGACTACATCACCACAGAGGGTAGGTCTGTAGCAGAAACCTTTATACACAGCTGTGTGTATCACAGGCTGCAGCTGCTGCTGCAGGTAATAGACATAGGCAGAGAGTGTGAACACTTTGGAGGACAACAAGCTTTATGTGTATTTGTGTCAGATGTGTCAGCCTTGTTGCAGAGGCAGAGTCAGAGCCAGAGTTAGGGTACCCATTACACTCCAATTAAGGCATGTGTTTAAGGTACATATGTTAGGCAACTGTGTCAATAAGAGAGTACTAGGCAACATATAGTAATCTTATACAGATATGTGAAGTGCGTCCCTACCTGCAGCGCAGTGACTTCCGTCACTGAAAAGCAGTTATTTAACTTGCAATGTTTTGTGTGGATAATGAGTGAATGAGTCATTCATTAATTGCTGTCTTCACAATAATGTAAATGAAATGCAACACAACACTGGATTTGAACCCAGGACTGTGTGTGGCAAAATGTACTGTATGAAAGGCATTGAAAAGACTGAGATACTGAGTCACTGCTACAGCAGGTGTATTTGCAAGATATAGGTGCACACATACAGGTTGTGACAAACATTTTCTGCATCCATCAGTATGTGCGTGGATTTATATGGATGTATTCTGCACTAGAGTCCCAGCTGAAAATGTATTTTGCCATGAATGTCTTAGCAGGTGACTTTCTACATGCTGCTGATAAAAGGGCATATTTAACTGCTATCACAGGCCTCAGTTACATCCATTATTATGTCTTGGCTGTTTAGTGATGTACTATTGTACCTGAGTCCAAGGTATACTCCCATTTTTTCCATTGCTTTTTATTCCAGTTTGCGTGGTGCGGCATGGTGCACAGCTACACTGAAACAGGCCTAATGAGTGTAATTGGCAATTGCTATGTTTTATTTAAACCTTCTGTTTTAATTAAGAGTTGTGTAGCATGGCAGACTAATGCAGTGCCCTGCAGTTGTGATGGGCTCAGGTTCGAAACATGGTGAAGGTATTTATTTTGTACATGTGTCTTACAATGTTATAAACAGATATAGTCATTATAGCTCTATTTAGCTGAGCTAAGCAAAGCTGAGCAACATGGTGCATTTTACAGTGCACTGCTAAAATAATATAAAGAAAAGGAAAAAGGGGAGATAGGAAAGTGGTGAAATGTGGGCAAACAGGGGGAAAAACATAGTGAAAGGCAGGGAGGGATGTGCAGGAAGGGTGTAGGAAAGAACCATAGTTATCCATTTCTTGTACAGCAACAACTACACACTTTCACAGAATTTGTAGATGAATTTGGACTCTCAAACCCTACAGAGAGGGGTGATGACAACATAACTGTGTTGTCAACCCAATTGGACCAAATTACGTGTCCAGTGGACATGTGTGTAAAATGGAGAGCTATGTATGGGACAATTTTTTTTTTGGGGGGGGGGGGCAAGTGCACATTTTATTTTTTTAAGGTGAGAGTGAAATGACAGGAGAGAGGTGCATATGGGAGGGTAAGTTGGATAGGTGAGGATGCATTTGCAAACAGATAAGACAGACATGACAGCAGATGCATGGTGTGTGACACATGAGGGTAGTGAACACCTTGGATAGAGAGGATGTTGTGGAATTCAAGTCCCATGAGCCTCCAGATGGCAGCAGCATGACACAGATACCCACCCATGGGACTGTTGGCACTACTCCTTCACTGCCCTATGGGTGGCAATGTTGAAGGCTGGGCACTAGGGTGAGGCTGCCCAACCAGATTGGCCAGCATGTCCTCAATGCAGTGCAAGCAGTGGTCATAGCCACAGTGGACTATCCTGTGCACCAAGATGGGCAGCTCAGCCTGGGTAACAACTCCCCCTCCACCACCGCTCCCAGAGTGGGTCCCATCCCTGTCCCATGGAATGGCACTACTCAATGCTGCAGGTATTGCAGGGGCAGTAAAAGGGGCACCAACAGTCTGGTTTCCAGATGTGCTGTGACCTGGTGCCATGGCCAGTTGAAGCAAGGTAGGGGGATCAGCCAAAACTGGCCTACCTTGATGTCTTATGGTAACTGGGGTATAGCAATAAGTTGATGTTAGTTATGAACAATCCATTGTTAGTATTAACAGCATGGAACATCATATTAATCAACCTAGATACACAGCAATTTATATTATGTAGGACACAACATGAAATACTAGAGCAGTCAGTATGTTAACAGCATGCCAGTAACAGTTAAAGCATAAGGGCAACTACACAGTTAATTTAAGAAGATATGTTAGTATGACAGCATAATAACACATAACAATAATAAACTGCAAAAGGCCAACAAAGTGGTTAATTTAACAAGATATGGCAATATGAAAGCATAATGACACATAATAATAATAAAACACATTTCCCAAAATATAGTTATTTTTACAGAATAAGTTAGTAGCAAACCATAATAATACATAACAATATTAAATACATGCAGATAAGGGGTGAGAGACAAAAACAGTCCATTAGTGGCGTTGCAAATTATATCCCTGAAAGCAGTGGTAATATTAACTCTACAGGTGTGTATTGTCAGTTTTGTGTACAGTAACTACAAGTCTCCTTTAGGTGATGTAGCACATACATACCTCTCGAGCTGTTTCATGGGAAAGTATGGGCCAAGCAATAACAAATGCAGGTACACAACTAGACAGAACACTTGCACATCATGTAGATTTATATAAGTACCAAGGTGTTCTGTAAGCAGATTTGGTAATACTTTGCATTCCAGGTAATAATTTCTGTGATAATCCTGTGACAGATGGATTACACAATGTTAATTACAGTACAAGATATTGTGACACTTGAGAGGCATGTTTGTGTACCATTTATAAAATAGACAGTCATCATGCCTTAGTTGCTAGGCATGGGAATAGAACCTAAGAGCTGTGACTGCAGAAGACATCTGCAAATAATGTAATAAGTGACTGCAGCAACTTAGTACAGACATGCAAGGAATACAGCCATACTGGACGTAGACAGATTTATTTATGAATCAGCAATACTGGTGAACATGGTATTATTATTGATTTTAAAACTCTATGAAATCTAAACACAAAATCTGCTCATACCATGGGCTACCTCACTCATATACCTTTTGTTCCTGGGGAGAGAGAAAATGTAAGCATTACATGACTGATAGTGTGCTGGAGATAACCTTGAACCATGGGATGAGTTGAGCAATACAAGTTACAGGACATTCTTTTTGCATTCTAGAACTATTGCAGTGTTTTAATTGACTATGGTGACAGTAGAACACACATGCATGAAATACAACTGTACTGCTTATATTAAAATAGTGTTATTGTACTATCAACAATGCTGGTGAACATTTGGTATTGTTATTGCTTTGAAATATCTGTGAAGTGCGCACACAATATCTGCCCATGGAGTGGGCTACCTCACCCATATACCTTTATTACCTGAAGAAGGAGGAACAGAGAGCATTATGTGACTAAAACTGGACTGGGGACAGCCTTGGACAGTACTATGAGTTTTACAATACAGTTTGCAGGCCATTAGTTATGCATTCTACAGCTATTACAGTGTTACACTTGACTGCAGCAACCTTGCCATAGACAAGCAATGCATACAGCTCTACTGCATGGTTATGTCAATGAAATCCTGATAAACACCATTTTGCTTACTGTTCTTGGTATTGTTTATTGAACTTCATTTGGTATTGTTCATGCATTGCACTACAGCTCTAATTGCCCATTTATTGCACTATGGGTCTACTTGCCCACTTATTGCACTACAGTTTTTCTTGTGTATACTTTATTGCAATAAATGCTTTAGCCTTTCTTGCTTATTTCACTACAGTTAGCACACTAAATCCATACTTACCACGCTCACTGTGCAACCTGACCAGGCATCCAGCATGGCATTTGACACTGTGAGCCCTCTCAGCTACAACTGTTGGGAGAGAAGCACACCATTATGCATACCAGTTTTGCAGACATTCAGCTTGCATAGTGGTAAAACAGAAGAAAAATTACTTATGTATTTGTGGGGCATTCCCTGCTCTTGCCTCTTGGACCCAGGTGTCCAAGGTTCCCCTTTTTCTCTTTTTCAGGTTGTCATAATGGTGATGACACTGCTCACCTATGTGGGGGATACCAGTAACAGTGGCAAGCTCCCTGGCAAAACCGTTCCAGGTCTCCACCTTACATGCTGAGCCCTGGAATCTGCCCTGCATCAGCCAGGGTTCGTGGTTTTTAACAAGGAGCCCAACCATGACCTTGTACTCCTGAATACCCCACCTCTGTGCCTAAAAGTGCACAACTTCACCAACACTGCCAGCCATAGCAACAGTTGATTGAACTCCAATAAATGATGCAGAATTCCCACCTTTTGGGCTTAATATAAGCTGGTTTCCCACCCTTACACATCATTGAGCAACATTAAAAAAGTGATGCATCGCTTAGCAGTGGGCAAACCAGCTAAGTGAAGGCAAAAAGCATGAAAACTCACAGAACTGTGGTTTTAGCAAGGCTTAGCTGCATGCAAACATTATTAGCCATTAGCATGTTTATTCACTGCTTAACATGAATGAGCAGTGATTAGCAAAGTGCAGCATGCCAAAATTCACAATACTTTAATAAAATTAAACAAAACCATTACATTCATTGACAGGCATATTCTGCCTGTTACAAACTTGAAACCAGGACCTACTACACAGAAGACCATAACTCTACCCATGTAGCTAGTTGAATGTTGTAAAAATTAGTATACCTTCACATATACTGCTAGACTATCTGTTAGCATTGCTGAACACTGCACAACACAAACATGCTTAAACACACCTGTAAATAAATAATTAATTACATCTGGTTTATATGTTTAGATGTCTGGCAGTTGTTGGTCATGTATGTATAAGCTTCACTCTGCTCTGCTGAGCTCCGCACTGCTCAAACAAAAATTGAAAAAAAAAGACAAAAGAAAAAAATGTAATTATGATAATTATTTGCATCCAGTTTCGATTTTTAGATGTCTGTCAGGTGTCAGCTGTCTATATTTGATCACAGCTTGTTATTGCTGCATTCCCTTCAGAGCTGCACAAACATGCAGTTAAATAAAAAAAATAAAAAAACATAACACATCATAAAAATGAAATATTATACATTTGACACACTTCACAACATTATAACAGTTGGAGGGAGGGCATTACAGGGAGCCTCACACTCATCTGCAGCCACGGGCAGCCACTACACCACTCCCTACACTGATTCAATATCCATGTTCCTCGGCTCGTCCTCAGAAGCGCACCATCATTAATATGCATGGTGCACTGCCAAGAGGGAACTGTGGCCATGTACATGGATACATTCCATGTAGGCTCTACACTTACATTCCATGTAGGTTCTACACTGTGCCTACATGGATTTTATTAAATCCTGGGCATAGCTTTTTTTGCAGATGATTTTTTACTAACTATAGAAGATATGAATTATGCAGTTGAAGAAATAGATGAGGGTGGACTAATGGTTAAGGTGTTTGCCTTACAAACACAAGCTGCAGGGTATGAGTCTCACAAGGGATAATTGGCTAGGCTTAAAATGTCTCGCAAGGGCAGTTAGCTTAGTATGAATCTATGAAAAAGTGAAAATTTTCAAGAAGTATCGCTGCTCAAATTTAATAATAAAACTGAAACTTTAGTATTAAATCAATTAATAGATAGCAAGTTTAAAGATGAAAATAATATAATTGGGAAGGAAAGAACAAAACATTTAGGAATAAAACTCTGTCAAGATCTGAGTAAGATTATTAATAATAATAATTTTAAAAACATAATTGATAGGTTACTACTTATTAAAATGATTACACTAACCAAGCTTATATACATATTCCATTCAATAGCTTTACTACCTAACAAAATTTTTTTAAAGGAAATGGAAAAAAATGTTTACTTCATTTTTTTTGGTACCCTAAAAAGCTGAGAATTGGATATATAAATCATATAAGATTATGGGAGCATGGTAGTATTAGCTTCACAGATGTAGAATGAAAAAAAAATGTTTACTTAATTTTTGGTATCCTAAAAAATTGAAAATGAAAAAAAAAATGTTTACTTCATTTTTTTTTTTTGTATCCTAAAAAGCCAAGAATTGGATATAGAAATCATATGCAATTATGGGAGTATGGTGTTATTAGCTTTACAGATGTAGAATCTTATTCTGTTGTTGCAAATCTTAACTCTATCATAATCTGGATAAACACAACTACACCAGTGAGTGGAAAACCATTTAGGAGCAGAATTGACTAAATAATTATAAGTTTATCAAATGTGATAAATCAGAAATATGTAGCAATCCTTTCATCTGGTTAATAAAATTTACCTTAGAAGGAAATTCACTTCAAACTTTACACTCCGTATATAAGAAATCAATTCTTAAAATAGCTAAGAAATGTGTTTTTAAATCTCCATTAATATTAAAATGGATTTTTTTTGTTTTCCCATTGCACACACCTTTTGATTTAAGGAAACTCTGAACAATATTAAAATTAATTTTCTAAAATGAAATTGATTAGTATTAATGGTCTGCATCCTTTGAAAAAGGAAAAAAGAAAATCTAAATCAAATATTTAATGAAAGACTATAAACTAGATGAATCTGTTAACCAGTTAATATTGGCCATCAGTAAGAAATTAAATTAATTTTTAATAACATGAGTGAAGAGGAACATAATACTATTCCCCCATTGTATGAATAGGTTTACTATGACAACGTTTAAGTGGATTACACAACATGCCTTATAATCCAAAACCCAACAGACAGATGCCTTCTGTGTATCCCTCTGATGTCAGACTGGGGCAAGAATGAAAAAACAAATAGAACACGGTTGCAAATTTCAACCTCTTGTTGTCATATATGCATAAGTAGAATGATTCCTCCTTACTCCTACCCCAAAAAAGATCACAACTTGTATTTACATCTGATTTTGATTGTGCGGAAAGTGCAAAGCAAACATAGCATTGCAATCAAAAGTAAAGTGCTTAACCTTATTGCTAGTAAGTTATAGTGTGCATCTGTGCAGTCTTCTGAGGTCTGATTATGATTCTATAGGGCCCACAAAACTATCAAAATTCTATGCCCACCTCTGACCAAGGTTGGTTTTACACTAGTTGGGACCCAGGGTTAAGGCCTCTATTAAGCTTACATCAAAATCAACCTGAAAAGCCAAGAATCATAGCTCCAGATGCTCTAAGGTTCTAGGTTTTCTGTGATGCATGTTGTTATATTTTTGAAAGATAATCACTTTTTTCTGCTACTCAAAAGATTTATAAATGTGACTGCCAATAGCTCTAAGTTCTGTGTTTTTGCATGTAATGAGCTATACACACACACACACACACACACACACACACACACACACACACACACACACACACACACACACACACACACAGTGTCTCTACATGCTTACTTACAAGCATGTTTTAGAAATGTCATAAAATCTAGCATATGCCTTTGGGGGAGATGAAGGAAATGAAATACCAGAATAAAACCTACATAGAAATAAGAAGGACTTGCAGACTCCACAGAAAAGGAGCCACAACTAAGAACTCAAGAGACAAGCTCTGTGATATGCCAATGATACTCACTGTGCTACTGTATCAATATTCTATTGCTTTCCAACATATCCTCCCCAGACTTCCAAAGATAGTCAGTTATTGTGTGCAGTATTGATTTATGTTTGACTGTGACTGAAACTGAAACAAATTATGGCCAGGTTGCTGCTCTTATGTTCAGTTCCATACCCAACCTCACCTACACATGTAAGAAGCCAAAGATCAATGATCGTTTCACAGTAATCAAACAGCAAGTGCTATGTTATAGCATTTACCTTTCAAACAGTAGTAAAGGCCCTTCTTATAAAGTGCTGTTCAGTGCAGATTGTTAGACCTGCTGCTCCTCTCATTTCTTTTTACTCTTGCAACTGCTGCTACCAGAAATCAGTATCCTAATTTAGGCAAATAATGTGACACAGTCTATGTTATCTCCATTGAATAAGTCATTGTTGTTTGAACAGCTGTTACAACACAGTAATCTCCCAAAATGACCAAAATCATAGCTGTCAATGCTCTTGATTTTATATTACCTCCCTAATTTTAACTCATGTTTGGCCCTATCCCTCACAAATTTGTTCTATTCTTGGGTAAGTCATTGAGGAATACAATCAGTCATTTAATTTGCATATATTCTTCACTTCAAGAAATGCATGTTGATGAAAACCATGTTTTTCTATTACCTTTCATAGTTAACAAAATTAATACTTGGTATCATCCATGATATTTTGCGCTTTCTCGGTGATTCTTGGGCAAAGAAGTTGTGAATTATGACCTCAGTAAAAAAAAAAAAAAAGTATGATTATTCTTTAAATTTTGTGGACTGTCAGTGTTGCTCATTACTAGTCTGCTTTTTTTCTGTTTTACAGGCCCCTTCACCATTCAGCAATACAGAAATGTGGGTATGAGCAGGATTGTTCATTATTTTTTGACACACCTCTTCAGTATATCTGAAGTGCTGACATCTAAAATGAATACTTCTAACCCTAGCAACCGGTGTTCTTTGTACACAGCAAAAAAATAAATAAATAAAGTATTATCCTTCAGTACCAGGGATCCAGGCAAGGTGCTCCTTTTCTTGATAACCTAGGAAAAAAAAGACACTGACAAGTGGGAATTCTAACCAGACTTCCTAGTCACTTCTCCATAAAATTGTCTTGCTGTGAAAATGACTGAACAGAATAATAAAGGAACAGGTATTTGGTTGCTCTCAGGACTAGCAGCTACCACTAGATCATTTCAGAAACTGCACTTCTGTGCATTCCAGTGAGGTATGTGATAATGGAAGTAGGTGTCAGCAGAGAAAACATGGAAAATGTTGCCAGTACTGCACTTGATGGAGAGAAAGGATGGTTAAAGCAAGGTAAACATTTACTCTAAAGTGTGAAAACAGTGATTTACGTAAATTTCAGTAGAAGCATCACTTGATGACAGGAATGACAGAAAAAGGAAGTAAGATCCTTACCATAGAGTTTATGGGCACTGATCTAATGTGTTGATTTGGACAAGAGGTGGGAAGGCTTAAACTGAGTAACTCTTTCTAGAATGAGCAGTCTAATAGGAAAAAAACAGAAACAGAGCTGATTCATTAAACTAAAACAAGCAAAAGAAACTTGAAGAATTCTAACTAAAGCACCAAATATAGGACAGAGTTTAGTGTTAATACAATACTTTAGTCTTAATGTTAGTGTTAATGTGCTCATAAAGGGAAAACAGTGAGGTGCTTGGACAGCAATTTCTTGTAAGACCAAGGGGGAACAAAAGTGTACAAAGTTCAGAAAATGGCAAACCAAAACAGCAACCAACTATTAACTAACAACACCCGAAAGAAAAATAACAGCTGGAACCATGTCAGAATTCTGAAGAAGTCCACCATAGTGAAGATAAAAGCGCTAAATGTCTATTTTATTGTTTCACTAACGGTCTATTAAAGAACGTTTTTTTACTGCTACATCGGCACTCATTTAAAGGTCAAAAAATATAAACATACACTGGGATTAAATAAATAAATAGTGCTATTCCTGCATGGAGTGAACCGTGCTCATGTCCACGCAGCCGTAACAGCAGCATGCTATGCATATTCTTGAAGGTGTGCTACTGATAAGGGCTGTACGGATATGAACAGTGAACGAGTGCGGGGGGGGTATGTTCGAGTAGTGCTCGCAGAGTTAACATGCTCCCTGCACTCAGAAAGTGCCATATGGCACTTTCTAAAAGTAGTTTGGCATAATATTAGAGAACTAATTAGAGAACATCTAATATTATGCCAGTATTTCAGTGTCCATGGACACTGAAAAGAAATAAATGAGTATTTCAGTGTCCGGAGACACTGAAATACATAGTGGACCAAGAAAGCAATACAGGGGGTGTGTGACAGGTTCTGTCACACTCCCCCTGCATTGTAAAAGTGCCGTATGGCCATAGCTCCATACCTTGCAACCAGTAACAGTAAGAAATATGGACAAAGGCACAAATAATGGGGGGACAAAGCCCTAAAAGTAAGGGCACTTTTTAAATAAAGCTCTTACAAACTTAGAAAGTTGATAGAAAACAGGTTATGCATTAGCATGAATTTCCTAAAGGACAGAAGTCTGAAACTCAAATGTATGCCATTATTCCTGACTGCAGTCCTCAATGAATTGCCAGAAATCCACAATTCGGTCAGAAACAGGCCAGATATATGAGATAACAATCTGGACATTCTGCAAAAATCTGTACAGTTGAGAGGTATGCATAGCCCTCAAATATACAGGTTTCCAAAAAATGCCCAGATGCCTGCTTCACATGCCTCTTAACCTGCTAGAGCAAGAACGCTGTACAAAGCCATAAATAATGGGGAGACAAAGGCACATAAATAGGGACACATTTTAAAAAGTGCACTGACCAACCCAAAAGCTGACAGAATAAAAGGTTTGCAGTAGCATGGACTTCCTGCAGGGTATGAAGACTGAAACATAAATGTCTGCTATGTAAAAGTGCCATATGGCCATAGCTGTTAACTGTACAGCTGTCTGCAGAATGCCCAGATGCCTTCCCTGCAAATTTCTTACTCTTCTGGAGCAATAAAGCAGTACAAAGCCATAAATAATGAATGAACAAAGACACAAAAATAGGGACACATTTTAAAAAGTGCACTGACAAACCTGAAAGCTGACAGAATAAAAGGTTTGCAGTAGCACAGACTTCCTGCAGGGTATGAAGACTGAAACAGAAATGTCTGCCATCTAAAATTGCTGTATGGGCAAAGCTGTAAACTGTATAGGTGTCTGTAGAATGCCCTCCTCACATAACTGAAAACCCCCTAGAGTAACAAAGCTGTACAAGGACATAAATTGTTTTTTTTTTCAATACTAAGGTATGTTTAAATGTAGCTGAGCAGATGTGCACGGTATGGCCCTCTGCCAAGCATTGCTTAAACACCCCAGAGAAGATAACTAAAAATATACAGTTCAAATTCTAATGTCAGGATAGTGTAGTGGTTAGAGAGCAAGTGTTGTATGTAGGTGTGTATGGTTTGAGTACCAAGACAGGCAATTCATTTTCAGAGAGGAAAGAAGTGTTAAAATTTTTTTTATTTTTCAAATGATGTAGTAATTGATATTTGTCAACCAGGGTAATGTAGCTGGTCTACAATGTAAGTGTGAGGGCATATAACATGTGAAATCACCTATGTACACACAAGTGTCCCGTACAGTATAGTCACACCTCATGGTAATGTAATGAAAGCACATAGATGGACGTCATGTAAAGTAAATCATATACACTTACTAATAAGTCAGTGATGATTAATTAAGTTATTATCCTGATATTTTAATAAAATGAAAAGTGAACAATGGTTAGCAGCACTCAGCTATGTTTAGCCAGTGTAAGCATTGCTTAAATGTGAATGCTAAGCAGCAGTCAGCTCAGCTAAACATATTTGCACACTCTAAAACAATGCTCATCAATTTCCCCTTTAAGCAGTTTTCAAACCAGCTTAGCAGGTTTGCTCATTGCTAAGCTGTGCTCAGCAGTTTTAAAATTGACCAATTATAGCAAAGGGTGGGAATATGGCCTTATTTAAATCACACAGATGGGAACATAGCCAGTACCTGTTATAGTTCAACCTATGCAGGAACCATGGCTGGTGTAGGTAAGGTTTTGCGATTTAGGGCACAGTGCAGGGGCATCGTGGAGTCCAGGATCATGGCTGGACTCCTTGTAAGTAAACATGACAAGAGACTGCTGCAGGGCCAGTCCCAGGGCTCCCAGTATAAAGTGGAGGCATGAGACATTCTCGCCCATGATCTCACCAGTGCTACTGGCATCCTTCAAACTGGTGAACAGGTCCAGCACCACTATGCCGACTTAAAGAGGAAGAAGGGGGTGCTCTTGGACCAGTGGATCCTAGATTCCAGGGACAACCAAGCTCTAGCAGTTTGTAAGTACTGCAGATATACATGTACCAAATTTTAGGCTGAAGATGTGATTGGCAGATATCCATAATGTTTGTTTTTCTCCCCTACAGCTGCAGCAGAGAGGGCTAGTAACATCAAGGCCCATGCTGACAGACTGCTGAGGCTGAGTCGACAGGCTGGTGAGTAAAAATCTATTGTGCAGCATATTGTGCAATAACTAAGAAGGAGTACATTGTGTAGTACTAGTAGGTATACTGTTACTGTGTCAACTGAATAGATAAAGTATGTCCAATTAAGATTAATATGAAATAAGCAACTATAACAGAAACTGTTATGTTTACTCTGATATGTTATTGTAGAAATATAGAATGCATGCAGGTTCTTCACAGCAAATATGGCTGTGACAACACACATTAACCAAGGTTGTTCTGTAAACCAGATGTTAAGAAAAACTGTAGGTGGTGGAGCTATGAAACAAGATATACATGAAATGTGAAACATATACTGAACTAAGCTCTGAACCCTGAATAGTAATGTGTAAGGTATCAAAGTGTGTTCCATGCAGCACTGCCTTGTGTTAACCTTTGCTTTCCAGATTGCAGTAATCCAAAAAATGTATGCACAGTACACTATCTGTCATGCATGCATCACAGGATTACAAGCTCAGACTGTGTAACCAAAAGACTATTAGGCAGAAACCAGTGAAACAAGAAACAGCAGTACGGTCTATTAAAGTACGTTTTTTTACTGCTACATCAGCATTCATTTAAAGGTCAGAAAATATAAACATACACTGGGATTCAATAAACTCCAGGCAGGAATAGTGCTATTCCTGCATGGAGTGAACCGTGCTCATGTCCACGCAGCCGTAACAGCAGCATGCTATGCATATTCTTGAAGGTGTGCTACTGATAAGGGCTGTATGGATATGAACAGTGAACGAGTGTAGGGGGTATTTTCCAGTAGTGCTCGCACAGTTAACATGCTCCCTGCACTCAGAAAGTGCATTATGGCAATTTCTAAAAGTAGTTTGGCATAATATTAGAGAACTAATTAGAGAACATCTAATATTATGCCAATATTTCAGTGTCCATGGACACTGAAAAGAAATAAATGAGTATTTCAGTGTCCACAGACACTGAAATACATAGTGGACCAAGAAAGCAATGCAGGGGGTGTGTGACAGGTTCTGTCACACTCCCCCTGCATTGTAAAAGTGCTGCATGGCCATAGCTCCATACCTTGCAACCTGTTAAAGTAAGAAATATGGACAAAGGCACAAATAATGGGGGGGGGGGCAAAGCCCTAAAAGTAAGGGCACTTTTTAAATAAAGCTCTTACAAACTTAGAAATTTGATAGAAAACAGGTTATGCATTAGCATGAATTTCCTAAAGGACAGAAGTCTGAAACTCAAATGTATGCCATTATTCCTGACTGCAGTCCTCAATGAATTGCCAGAAATCCACAATTCAGTCAGAAACAGGCCAGATATATGAGATAACAATCTGGACATTCTGCAAAAATCTGTACAGTTGAGAGGTATGCATAGCCCTCAAATATACAGGTTTCCACAAAATGCCCAGATGCCTGCTTCACATACCTCTTAATCAGCTAGAGCAAGAATGCTGTACAAAGCCATACATGATGGGGAGACAAAGGCACATAAATAGGGACACATTTTAAAAAGTGCACTGACCAACCCAAAAGCTCACAGAATAAAAGGTTTGCAGTAGCATGGACTTCCTGCAGGGTATGACGACTGAAACAGAAATGTCTGCTATGTAAAAGTGCCATACGGCTATAGCTGTTAACTGTACAGCTGTCTGCAGAATGCCCAGATGCCTTTCTGGAGCAATAAAGCAGTACAAAGCCATAAATAATGGGTGAACAAAGACACAAAAATAGGGACACATTTTAAAAAGTGCACCGACAAACCTGAAAGCTGACAGAATAAAAGGTTTGCAGTAGCACAGACTTCCTGCAGGGTATGACGACTGAAACAGAAATGTAACTGAAACAGCAGTACGGTCTATTAAAGTACGTTTTTTTACTGCTACATCGTCATTCATTTAAAGGTCAGAAAATATAAACATACACTGGGATTCAATAAACTCCAGGTAGGAATAGTGCTATTCCTGCATGGAGTGAACCGTGCTCATGTCCACACAGCTGTAACAGCAGCATGCTATGCATATTCTTGAAGGTGTGCTACTGATAAGGGCTGTACGGATATGAACAGTGAACGAGTGCAGGGGGTATGTTCCAGTAGTGCTCGCACAGTTAACATGCTCCCTGCACTCAGAAAGTGCCATATTGCACTTTCTAAAAGTAGTTTGGCATAATATTAGAGAACTAATTAGAGAACATCTAATATTATGCCAGTATTAAAGTGTCCATGGAGACTGAAAGAAATAAATGAGTATTTCAGTGTCCGCAGACATGAAATACATAGTGGACCAAGAAAGCAATGCAGGGAGTGTGTGACAGGTTCTGTTACACTCCCCCTACATTGTAAAAGTGCTGTATGGCCATTGCTCCATACCTTGCAACCAGTTAAAGTAAGAAATATGGAGAAATGCACAAATAATGGGGGGCTAAGCCCTAAAAGTAAGGGCACTTTTTAAATAAAGCTCTTACAAACTTAGAAAGTTGATAGAAAACAGGTTATGCATTAGCATGAATTTCCTAAAGGACAGAAGTCTGAAACTCAAATGTATGCCATTATTCCTGACTGCAGTCCTCAATGAATTGCCAGAAATCCACAATTCGGTCAGAAACAGGCCAGATATATGAGATAACAATCTGGACATTCTGCAAAAATCTGTACAGTTGAGAGGTATGCATAGCCATCAAATGTACAGGTTTCCACAAAATGCCCAGATGCCTGCCTCACATACCTCTTAACCTGCTAGAGCAAAAACGCTGTACAAATCCATAAATAATGGTGAGACAAAGGCACATAAATAGGGACACATTTTAAAAAGTGCACTGACCAACCCAAAAGCTGACAGAATAAAGGGTTTGCAGTAGCATGGACTTCCTGCAGGGTATGGAGACTGAAACATAAATTTCTGCTATGTAAAAGTGCCATATGGCCATAGCTGTTAACTGTACAGTGGTCTGCAGAATGCGCAGCTGCCTTCCCTGCAAACTTCTTACTCTTCTGGAGCAATAAAGCAGTACAAAGCCATAAATAATGGCTGAACAAAGACACAAAAATAGGGACACCTTTTAAAAAGTGCACTGACAAACCTGAAAGCTGACAGAATAAAAGTTTGGCAGTAGCATGGACTTCCTGCAGGGTATGAAGACTGAAACAGAAATGTCTGCCATCTAAAATTGCTGTATGGGCAAAGCTGTAAACTGTACAGGTGTCTGTAGAATGCCTTCCTCACATAACTGTCAACCTCCTAGAGTAACAAAGCTGTACAAGGACATAAATAGTTTTTTTTTTCCATACTAAGGTATGTTTAAATGTAGATGAGCAGATGTGCATGGTATGGCCCTCTGCCAAGCATTGCTTAAACACCCCAGAGAAGATAACTAAAAATATACAGTTCAAATTCTAATGCCAGGATAGTGTAGTGGTTAGAGTCCCAGTGTTGTATGTAGGTGTGTATGGTTTGAGTACCAAGACAGGCAATTCATTTTTAGATAGGAAAGAAGTGTTAAAATGTTTTTTTTTTCAAATGATGTAGTAATTGATATTTGTCAACCAGGGTAATGTAGCTGGTCTAAAATGTAAGTGTGAGTGCATATAACATGTGAAATCACCTATGTACACACAAGTGTCCCATACAGTATAGTCACACCTCATGGTAATGTAATGAAAGCACATAGATGGACGTCATGTAAAGTAAATCATATACACTTACTAATAAGTCAGTGATGATTAATTAAGTTATTATCCTGATATTTTAATAAAATGAAAAGTGAACAATGGTTAGCAGCACTAATCTATGTTTAGCCAGTGTAAGCATTGCTTAAATGTGAATGCTAAGCAGCAGTCAGCTCAGCTAAACATATTTGCGCACTCTTAAACAATGCTCAGCAATTTCCCCTTTAAGCAGTGTTCAACCCAGCTTAGCGGGTTTGCTCATTGCTAAGCTGTGCTCAGCAGTTTCATAATTGACCAATTATGGCAAAGGGTGGGAATATGGACTTATTCAAATCACACAATTGGGAACACAGCCAGTACCTGTTATAGTTCAACCTATGCAGGAACCATGGCTGTGTGGGTAAGGTTTTGCTCTTTAGGGCACTGTGCGGGGGCATCATGGAGTCCAGGGTCATGGCTGGACTCCTTGTAAGTAACCATGACAAGAGACTGCTGCAGGGCCAGTCCCAGGGCTCCCAGTATAAAGTGGAGGACTGAGACAGTCTCGCCCATGATCTCACCAGTGCTACTGGCATCCCTCAAACTGGTGAACAGGTCCAGCACCACTTTGCCAACATAAAGCAGAGGAAAGGGGTGCTCTTGGACCAGTGGATCCAAAATTCCAGGGGCAACCATGCTCTAGCAGTTTGTAAGTATCGCAGATATACATGTACCAAATTCTAGGGTAAAGATGTGATAGACAGGTATGCATAATGTTTGTTTTTCTCCCCTACAGCTGCAGCAGAGAGGGCTAGTAACATCAAAGTCCATGCTGACAGACTGCTGAGGCTGCATCAATAGGCCGTTGAGTAAAAATCTTTTTTTCAACATATTGTGCAAATAACTAAGAAGGAGTACATTGTGTAGCGCTAGTAGGTATATTGTTACTGTGTCAACTAAATAGATAAAGTATGTCCAATTAAGATTAATATGAAATAAGCAACTATAACAGAAGCTGTTATGTTTACTCTGATATGTTGTTGTAGACATATAGAATGCATACAGGTTCTTCACAGCAAATATGGCTGTGAAAACACACATTAACCAAGGTTGTTCTGTAAACCAGATGTTAAGAAAAACTGTAGGTGGTGGAGCTATGAAACAAGATATAAATGAAATGTGAAACATGTACTGAACTAAGCTCTGAACCCTGAATAGTAATGTGTAAGGTATCAAAGTTTGTTCCATGTAGCACTGCCTTGTGTTAACCTTTGCTTTCCAGATTGCAGTAATCCAAAAGATTAATGCACAGTACACTATCTGTCATGCATGCATCACAGGCTTGCAAGCTCAGACTGTGTAACCAAAAGACTATTAGGCAGAAACCAGTGAAACAAGAAACAGCAGTACGGTCTATTAAAGTACGTTTTTTTACTGCTACATCGGCATTCATTTAAAGGTCAGAAAATATAAACATACACTGGGATTCAATAAACTCCAGGCAGGAATAGTGCTATTCCTGCATGGAGTGAACCGTGCTCATGTCCACGCAGCCGTAACAGCAGCATGCTATGCATATTCTTGTAGTTGTGCTACTGATAAGGGCTGTACGGATATGAAGAGTGAACGAGTGTAGGGGGTATGTTCCAGTAGTGCTCGCACAGTTAACATGCTCCCTGCACTCAGAAAGTGCCATATGGCACTTTCTAAAAGTAGTTTGGCATAATATTAGAGAACTAATTAGAGAACATCTAATATTATGCCAGTATTAAAGTGTCCATGGACACTGAAAATAAATAAATGAGTATTTCAGTGTCGGTAGACTCTGAAATACAAAGTGGACCAAGAAAGCAATGCAGGGGGTGTGTGACAGGTTCTGTTACACTCCCCTGCATTGTAAATTTGCCATATGGCCATAGCTCCATACCTTGCAACCTGTTAAAGTAAGAAATATGGAGAAAGGCACAAATAATGGGTGGGGCAAAGCCCTAAAAGTAAGGGAACTTTTTAAATAAAGCTCTTACAAACTTAGAAAGTTGATAGAAAACAGGTTATGCATTAGCATGAATTTCCTAAAGGACAGAAGTCTGAAATTCAAATGTATGCCATTATTCCTGACTGCAGTCCTCAATGAATTGCCAGAAATCCACAATTCGGTCAGAAACAGGCCAGAAATATGAGATAACAATCTGGACATTCTGCAAAAATCTGTACAGTTGAGAGGTATGCATAGCCGTCAATTGTACAGGTTTCCACAAAATGCCCAGATGCCTGCCTCACACACCTCTTAACCTGCTAGAGCAAGAACGCTGCACAAAGCCATAAATAATGGGGAGACAAAGGCACATAATTAGGGACACATTTTAAAAAGTGCACTGACCGACCCAAAAGCTGACAGAATAAAAGATTTGCAGTAGCATGGACTTCCTGCAGGGTATGAAGACTGAAAAATAAACGTCTGCTATGTAAAAGTGCCATACGGCTATAGCTGTTAACTGTACAGCTGTCTGCAGAATGCCCAGATGCCTTCCCTGCAAACTTCTTACTTTTCTGGAGCAATAAAGCAGTACAAAGCCATAAATAATGATTGAACAAAGACACAAAAATAGGGACACATTTTAAAAAGTGCACTGACAAATCTGAAAGCTGACAGAATAAAAGGTTTGCAGTAGCACGGACTTCCTGCAGGGTATGAAGACTGAAACAGAAATGTCTGCCATCTAAAACTGCTGTATGGGCAAAGCTGTAAACTGTACAGGTGTCTGCAGAATGCCTTCCTCACATAACTGTCAACCTCTTAGAGTAACAAAGCTGTACAAGGATATAAATAGTTTTTTTCCATACTAAGGTATGTTTAAATGTAGCTGAGCAGATGTGCATGGCATGGCCCTCTGCCAAACATTGTTTAAACACCCCAGAGATGATAACTAAAAATATAAAGTTCAAATTCTAATGCCAGGATAGTGTAGTGGTTAGAGTCCCAGTGTTGTATGTAGTTGTGTATGGTTTGAGTACCAAGACAGGCAATTCATTTTTAAATAGGAAAGAATTGTTAAAATGTTTTTTTTTTTTCAAATGATGTAGTAATTGACATTTGTCAACCAGGATAATGTAGCTGGTCTAAAATGTAAGTGTGAGTGCATATAACATGTGAAATCACCTATGTGCACACAAGTGTCCCATACAGTATAGTCACACCTCATGGTAATGTAATGAAAGCACATAGAGGGACGTCATGTAAAGTAAATCATATACACTTACTAACAAGTCAGTGATGATTAATTAAGTTATTATCCTGATATTTTAGTAAAATGAAAAGTGAACAATGGTTAGCAGCACTCAGCTATGTTTAGCAAGTGTAAGCATTGCTTAATTGTGAATGCTAAGCCGCAGTCAGCTCAGCTAAACATATTTGCACACTCTTAAACAATGCTCCGCATTTTCCCCTTTAAGCAGTCTTCAACCCAGCTTAGCGGGTTTTCTCGTTGCTAAACTGTGCTCAGCAGTTTAAAAATTTCCCAATTATGGCAAAGGGTGGGAATATGGCCTTATTTAAATCACACAGGCGGGAACATAGCCAGTACCTGTTATAGTTCAACCTATGCAGGAACCATGGCTGGTGTAGCTAAGGTATGGCGCTTTAGGGCACAGCGCGGGGGCATCGTGGAGTCCAGGGTCATGGCTGGACTCCTTGTAAGTAACCATGACAAGAGACTGCTGCAGGGCCAGTCCCAGGGCTCCCAGTATAAAGTGGAGGCCTGAGACCGTCTCGCCCATGATCTCACCAGTGCTACTGGCATCCCTCAAACTGGTGAACAGGTCCAGCACCACTATGCCGACTTAAAGCGGAGGAAGGGGGTGCTCTTGGACCAGTGGATCCAAGATTCCAGGGACAACCATGCTCTAGCAGTTTGTAAGTATCACAGATATACATGTACCAAATTCTAGGCTGAAGATGTGATAGACAGGTATGCATAATGTTTGTTTTTCTCCCCTACAGCTGCAGCAGAGAGGGCTAGTAACATCAAAGCCCATGCTGACAGACTGCTGAGGCTGCGTCGACAGGCTGGTGAGTAAAAATCTATTTTGCAGCATATTGTGCAAATAACTAAGAAGGAGTACATTGTGTAGTGCTAGTAGGTATACTGTTACTGTGTCAACTAAATAGATAAAGTATGTCCAATTAAGATTAATATGAAATAAGCAACTATAACAGAAACTGTTATGTTTACTCTGATATGTTGTTGTAGACATACAGAATGCATACAGGTTCTTCACAGCAAATATGGCTGTGACAACACACATTAACCAAGGTTGTTCTGTAAACCGTATGTTAAGAAAAACTGTAGGTGGTGGAGCTATGAAACAAGATATAAAGGAAATGTGAAACATATACTGAACTAAGCTCTGAACCCTGAATAGTAATGTGTAAGGTATCAAAGTGTGTTCCATGCAGCACTGCCTTGTGTTAACTTTTGCTTTCCAGATTGCTGTAATCCAAAAAATTAATGCACAGTACACTATCTGTCATGCATGCATCACAGGATTACAAGCTCAGACTGTGTAACCAAAAGACTATTAGGCAGAAACCAGTGAAACAAGAAACAGCAGTACAATCTATTACAGTATGTTTTTTTTTTTACTGCTATATCAGCATTCGGTTAAAGGTCAGAAAATATAAACATACACTGGGATTCAATAAACTCCAGGCAGGAATAGTGCTATTCCTGCATGGAATGAACCGTGCTCATGTCCACACATCCGTAACAGCAGAATGCTATGCATATTCTTGAAGGTGTGCTACTGATAAGGGCTGTACGGATATGAAGAGTGAACATGTGCACGGGGTATGTTCCAGTAGTGCTCGCACAGTTAATATGCTCCCTGCACTCAGAAAGTGCCATATTGCACTTTCTAAAAGTAGTCTGGCGTAATATTAGAGAACTAATTAGAGAACATCTAATATTATGCCAGTATTTCAGGGTCCATGGTCACTGAAAAGAAATAAATGAGTATTTCAGTGTCCACAGACACTGAAATACATAGTGGACCAAGAAAGCAATGCAGGGGGTGTGTGACAGGTTCTGTCACATTCCCCCTGTATTGCAAACGTACTGCATGGCCATAGCTCCATACCTTGCAACCTGTTAAAGTAAGAAATATGGACAAAGGCACAAATAATGGGGTGGGGGCAAAGCCCTAAAAGTAAGGGCATTTTTTAAATAAAGCTCTTACAAACTTAGAAATTTGATAGAAAACAGGTTATGCATTAGCATGAATTTCCTAAAGGACAGAAGTCTGAAACTCAAATGTATGCCATTATTCCTGACTGCAGTCCTCTATGAATTGCCAGAAATCCACAATTCAGTCAGAAACAGGCCAGATACATGAGATAACAATCTGGACATTCTGCAAAAATCTGTACAGTTGAGAGGTATGCATAGCCCTCAAATGTACAGGTTTCCACAAAATGCCCAGATGCCTGCCTCACATACCTCTTAACCTGCTAGAGCAAGAATGCTGTACAAAGCCATAAATAATGGGGAGACAAAGGCACATAAATAGGGACACATTTTAAAAAGTGCACTGACCAACCCAAAAGCTGACAGAATAAAAGGTTTGCAGTAGCATGGACTTCCTGCAGGGTATGAAGACTGAAACATAAATGTCTGCTATGTAAAAGTGCCATACGGCCATAGCTGTTAACTGTACAGCTGTCTGCAGAATGCCCAGATGCCTTCCCTGCAAACTTCTTACTCTTCTGGAGCAATAAAGCAGTACAAAGCCATAAATAATGGGTGAACAAAGACACAAAAATAGGGACACATTTTAAAAAGTGCACTGACAAACCTGAAAGCTGACAGAATAAAAGGTTTGCAGTAACATGGACTTCCTGCAGTGTATGAAGACTGAAACAGAAATGCCTGCCATCTAAAATTGCTGTATGGGCATAGCTGTAAACTGTACACGTGTCTGTATAATGCTTTCCTCACATAACTGTCAACCTCCTAGAGTAACAAAGCTGTACAAGGACATAAATAGTTTTTTTTTTCCATACTAAGGTATGTTTAAATGCAGCTGAGCAGATGTGCATGGTATGGCCCTCTGCCAAGCATTGCTTAAACACCCCAGAGAAGATAACTAAAAATATACAGTTCAAATTCTAATGCCTGGATAGTGTAGTGGTTAGAGTCCCAGTGTTGCATGTAGGTGTGTATGGTCTGACTACCAAGACAGGCAATTCATTTTTAGATAGGAAAGAAGTGTTAAAATGTTTTTTTTTTTCAAATGATGTAGTAATTGATATTTGTCAACCAGGGTAATGTAGCTGGTCTAAAATGTAAGTGTGAGTGCATATAACATGTGAAATCACCTATGTACACACAAGTGTCCCATACAGTATAGTCACACCTCATGGTAATGTAATGAAAGCACATAGAGGGACGTCATGTAAAGTAAATCATATACACTTACTAATAAGTCAGTGATGATTAATTAAGTTATTATCCTGATATTTTAATAAAATGAAAAGTGAACAATGGTTAGCAGCACACATCTATGTTTAGCCAGTGTAAGCATTGCTTAAATGTGAATGCTAAGCAGCAGTCAGCTCAGCTAAACATATTTGCGCACTCTTAAACAATGCTCAGCAATTTCCCCTTTAAGCAGTGTTCAACCCAGCTTAGCAGGTTTGCTCGTTGCTAAGCTGTGCTCAGCAGTTTTAAAATTGACCAATTATGGCAAAGGGTGGGAATATGGCCTTATTTAAATCACACAGGTGGGAACATAGCCAGTACCTGTTATAGTTCAACCTATGCAGGAACCATGGCTGGTGTAGGTAAGGTTTTGCACTTTAGGGCACAGTGTGGGGGCATCGTGGAGTCCAGGGTCATGGCTGGACTCCTTGTAAGTAACCATGACAAGAGATTGCTGCAGGGCCAGTCCCAGGGCTCCCAGTATAAAGTGGAGGCCTGAGATCATCTTGCCCATGATCTCACCAGTGCTACTGGCATCCCTCAAACTGGTGAACAGGTCCAGCACCATGATTCTGACTGAAAGCGGAGGAAGGGGGTGCTCTTGGACCAGTGGATCCAAGATTCCAGGGACAACCATGCTCTAGCAGTTTGTAAGTATCGCAGATATACATGTACAAAATTCTAGGCTGAAGATGTGATAGGCAGTATGCATAATGTTTGTTTTTCTCCCCTACAGCTGCAGCAGAGAGGGCTAGTAACATCAATGCCCATGCTGACAGACTGCTGAGGCTGCGTCGAACGGCTGGTGAGTAAAAATCTATTTTGCAGCATATTGTGCAAATAACTAAGAAGGAGTACATTGTTTAGTGCTAGTATGTATACTGTTACTGTGTCAACTGAATAGATAACGTATGTCCAATTAAGATTAATATGAAATAAGCAACTATAACAGAAACTTTTACGTTTACTCTGATATGTTGTTGTAGACATATAGAATGCATACAGGTTCTTCACAGCAAATATGGCTGTGACAACACACATTAACCAAGGTTGTTCTGTAAACCAGATGTTAAGAAAAACTGTAGGTGGTGGAGCTATGAAACAAGATATAAATGAAATGTGAAACATATACTGAACTAAGCTCTGAACCCTGAATAGTAATGTGTAAGGTATCAAAGTGTGTTCCATTCAGCACTGCCTTGTGTTAACCTTTGCTTTCCAGATTGCAGTAATCCAAAAAAATGAATGCAAAGTACACTATCTGTCATGAATGCATCGCAGGAATACAAGCTCAGACTGTGTAACCGAAATACTATTAGGCAGAAACCAGTGAAACAAGAAACAGCAGTTCCCCAGAAGCTCAGTGTAATGACAGATAGCTTAGTTGTGAATGTTGCACACCTAGACATGGCTCGAATCCAGAGAGTGGTACTAAGATATGTGCCTATCTACACACAAGGCATCTGGAATAAATGTAAAAACAGTCAGGTAGTGTTAACAGATATTTTCCCCACAGGTTTTACAGCTAAGGAAATGTTGGTAGTAGCTGTATGAAGGATATACTAATAAACTGCCTAGAACTGTCTAGCTGTCCCACCACATGCCTGCAATTGATAGCAGGATAGGTACATACACATGCACTCTTCCTGATACACATCTCTCAAGTGTTATGCTGTCATGGCTAATGATCACTGTTGCCAATAACCCTGCACACAGATAGGAAACCAGTTGAAGTATGCCAGTAGCACACTCACATAACAGCAGTTCAGGGTACCCCTCCTGTGCCAGATATGTAACCCTGACATATACAAGTCTGCTCTAGCCACAGTTTGCCCCATACCATTCCAGGCTGACAGTTTAATAGGTCGGTTTATGCTACACAAGCTATGGGCCATAGGTAGATATAAAGTGAGGGCAGCTGCATAGAGTATTGAACAGTACTGTTGTGGAAAATAGAAGCATAAACAGTTGTTAATGACTTTTTGTCTCTTCCCCCACCCCTCATCTGCATCAGTAATTATTATTCATATACTACAGGTATGTTGTTATCCAAACCGAATGTTGTGACTTGTGTTCTATTATTGTTTATATATTTCGTTGATTGCATGTTAACATACCTTGTTCAAATACCATTGTTGGTGGCCTGTTGCCATCAATGTTACTGGCATGCTGTTACGATGCATACTGCTGTTCCATTTATGCATGTGTTCTGTTTGCTATGCAACAGTTTCAAATCTGTTTTATGGGGGTAATTGTAACACCCATGCATGCTGCTATAACTAATCTTGAAATGTGTTGTGCATGACTAACCAACATATTCTGTAAAACCTCAACAACATAGCACATTTGGGAAGGCAGATGCCAGTGGATCCACCAGTCCTGCCTCTTCTAGCTGTGACACTGGGCCCCAGCATGTCTGGAACCCAACCCAGGACTTCCTCATCTGTTGGTCCTGTACCACCTTCGGGTAGAACTGCATTAGAGTATGGGGCCCGCCCCCCCCTGGGAGCGGGTGTGGACAAGAGCCTGTCACATGCAGTCAATTCTGGGGTTTGGTGTGCAGCACCATCCAAGCCGAGTTGGGTGGGCAGCTACTCCAGATTGAGGACTGCCTGGCACACCTCGAAGGGCAGGCTGCCCCTCCTGTCCAGCCCCCAACACAACTACCTTCTGGGCCGTGAAGGAACAGTGTTGGCTGCCCATGGGTGGGGTCCTCAGTACCACTGTATCCATTTGGGGGCTCATGGGCTTTGGATTCCCAACCACCCTCCCCATCAAAGGTGTTTACCCCCTCATGTGTCATATACTGCCCTTGTGTACTGTCTTGTCTGTCTTTTTTGCCTGCAAATGCAAACTATCCTACTCAGCCTACCCCCCAAACATACCTATAACCCTTCCCCAACATCCTTCTCTCACCTTAAAAAAGGGGCATCTGTCTTGCAAAAAAAAAAAAAAAAACTTTGCCCAATACATAGCTCTACATTTTGCCTCCATGTACAGTGAAACTAATCAATCAACCCACATATTATTCTGCAAATGTCTGTCACCAACTCCCCTCCCTGTGGAGTGTGAGGCTGTAAATTCCAAATTCTATGCATTATTCACACCTGTTGCTGCAGAAGAAATGTAGAGCTATGGTGTTTCCCTGCACCTGTACTGCACATCCCTTGGTGGTTTTCCTAATGTTTTCTCCCTTGCTTTCCACCATTTCACCACTTTCCTATCACACTTTCTTTCCTTTAATGAAAATGACAGTGGGTGCAAGTAGGAATTAGTGGTGCTAAGCAAAGCTAACAGGGCTTAACAGTCTGTTAGCAATGCTTAGCTCTGCACAAAACTGCACAAACCCATTTACAACTGCTGAAAAGTGCCTTAATCACTCTGTCTCCATCAGCCCTTGTTCTGCTCAGCAACAAAAAATCAGCCCTGTCAAGTTTCAAACATGGGATGTTGTGCACTACAATCACAGCAACATTCTACTACACCATATGAGCTATGGGAATCTTTAATGCTTTTACAAACATATCATTCATTCTGATCATTTAACATTAATGAAAAAATGTATCAGTTCCAAATCTGGAACCCAGGACTCAGTGCACTACAATTACAGCAACATACCTCTGCACCATCTGAGCTGTAGGAATTCATAATGTGTTTACAAACATATCATGCACAACAGTCATTCAAACTAAGGGGGAATTATATATTCGTAGTACTCATATACATATATCTGTATATATAGATACCAAATATATATATATATATATATATATATATATATATATATATATATATATATATATATGTGTGTGTGTGTGTGTGTGTGTGTGTGTGTGTGTGTGTGTGTGTGTGTGTATATATATAAATGATGTATATATATTTTTATATATATATATATATATATATATATATATATATATATATATATATATATATATATATATATATATATATATATATATATATATATATCTATATATATATATATATACAGTTATATACATATATAAATAGATGGATATAGATTGACAGATAACCAACCTCTTACCGCAAAACATCTGCAAAAAGCCCAACAAAGTGAGCTGATAAAGGGTAAACAATAGTGACATTTTTGAAATATGGCTGTCATAAGCATAGAAGTCTACTAGAGTGGCATGGTATGCTTTAACATACAATTCCAGATAGATTCCAGGTCTGAACCACAAATGAATGTCATTATTTACTGATGTCAAGGCTCACATCATACCAGTGATTTCTCAGAAACCCACGACTGTTATGGGTAACAGACCAAATATATGAGCCACGCATCTGGACAGTGTCTACACATCTGGAAATTGGAAAGGTATGACCGCAGTCATGTAATAGAATGTAAAAACCCATGACAGCTGCCAACCATGTCACCCAGTACCTTTTGAACCACAGTAAGACTAACACGACACTACCCAAAATCAGCTCTGGGCAAATACTCATGTATATCCAAGGATTCACTTTATAATCTCAAAATAATGAAATCACAAATTTCAGTATCTTGAGACTATAAAGCTGAACATTCGCAATATGAAAACCCCAAAGGCGCGAAATTCAAAATCTCAACTTTTAAATACACCCCTCCACCACACAAACATACATACACCTTCCTCCCAACACTACAACAAACTAACAAAACATGCACAAACACAACAACACAGATACACACACCTACCCTATATATAAGCAGGAGGGGAAACCCCCCTGCACCCCCATGTGGGGACTGCACCCCCCCACTGCTACTTAAATATACTAAATCCGAGGTTGCACTAAAAAGACAAAGACACTAAACCCACCACTACATACTCTATATTGCCCTTGCACAAACACACACAACATACATACAAATGCCACCACTCTCAACACTTACACACTCACACTCTTACTTACCTACTCAAACCTACAATTAAACTTCCCAAAGCACTCAAATATACTCAAATCCCTACCCAAAACCCTTAAAAAAACAGCATTTACCTAAATCTCCACATATATCTACATTACGGCAGGCAAACCATATCCCACAGCACACTGCACATTACAAACATAGCAAATCATGTGTACCACTCCACCACAACTGCGAATTCGACACTTCAAATTTGATTGAGTGCAGTTTCTCTCAACTGCGCTTTCGGCATTTTCATCTCGAGATACTGAAATTTGAGATTTCAGTATTTTGAGATAGTAAAGTGCTTCCATATCCAAATATATCATGCACTACAGGAATGGAACTGTAGGGAAAAACAGACAGTGGTGCAAAAATGTCCACCCACAACTATTTGCACCACAATCACAGCAATATACCAGTTCCGCAAATGAACTCTTGAGTAGAACGACTGTTTGAACAAGCATATCCTGATTGCCAGTCACACACTAGTCCAACATATACTGGTGCAACTCACAGTGTACTGTGAATCCTGAAGTGTTACAGGATATTTCCCAGTCTGCCCCTACAAACATACACACATGATAGACCACCAGCAGCCTTAGCAGCATGCAAAGTCAGATAGAAAAAGGACCTATGACACTCACATCTGCTACTCTTCTTACTCAGCCCAACAAACATCTACACACAACACTGCTACACAGTCTCGGCAGTCTGTTTACAATGGCCAGGCATACATGACTCTTATATGTACAGATTTTCACAGAATGGCTCTGCTGCATACCACTTCCAGGAGACTGCTAAGTCAATGGGATGATACCTAGAAGGCAGTCACTAAATAATGATATCACATACCTCTGAACCACTTACTGCAAGACATCTGGTCAACACTCCTATAACAGATGGAAATATCCTGTACCTGGTCCAAACCAACATGAGTAGCCACTGTATCACTCCTACAGTGCCATCCTCCTTGGTAATATCAGACCACATAGCCATCACTGTTTAGTTCGCCATCTCCCCTGCCCCCCCCCCTTACAGTTTGTGGCTGTGATGGTGCAGTGTTGACTGCCTGTGGGTGGGGATGTCAGTCCCACTGTATCCATATGTGGGCTCATGGGTCTCTGATTCCCAGTCAACCTACCCATCCAAGGAGTTTACCCCCACATGTGTCATACACCACCCCTGTCTGCTGTCTTGTCTGTCTTGTCTGTCTCCCTACCAAAACTAGCTCCTCAGATGTATCTACAACCCTTCCTCAACATTTCACTCTCACCTTAAAAAAATTATCGGCCCATACATAGCAGTCCATTTTGCACACATGTCCACTGGACACATATAATCCAGTCCAATTGGGTTGACAACACATTTCTGTTGTCCTCACCCTATTTTTGGGGTTTGAGTGTCCAAATTCACATCCAAATTCTGTATGAATGCAGAGCTGTTGCTGTATAAGAAATGGACAGCTTGGGACCTTCCCTACACCAGTCCTACACATCCCAAGCTACCTTTCATATTGTTTTCCCCTCTGCATGCCCCTTTTTCTCCACTTTCTTAACACCCCTTTTTCTTTTCTTTTAAATAAATTAGTGTGGGTGTAAGTGGGAATAAGCAGGAGTAAGTGAGTTTGCATGATGCTAAGTGAAGCCAAAATGGATTAAGCATCTGTATGGCTACCTGTATCTTGGCATCTCTTAACGATGTGCAAACCCACTTAAAGCTGCTTAAAACTGCTTTAATTACTCTGTCTCCATCAGCCACTGTTCTGCCTAGCAACAAAATAACCAGCCCTGCCAAGTCTCTAACCCAGGACCTGGTAAACTATAGTCAGAGCAGTGTACCACCACACCATTCAAGCTGAAGGAATTTCTAAGGCTTTTTCAAACATATCATGCAGTAGAGTCATTCAACAGTAGGTAAAAATCTCTGTGGAATTACTCAGGTTTTGTATATATACATATACATATATATATATATATATATATATATATATAGATATATATATGTATATATATATATATATATATATATATATATATATATATATATTTATATATATATATATATATATATATATATATATATATATATATATATATATATATATATATATAAATATATATATATATATATATATATATATATATATATATATATGGATCAAGGACACTTGCTCGAAAAAGCAAGCATCCGAATCCATATATACCAATCACAGTTTAATGAAAGCGCTTTAATCGAAAAAGCGCTTCCGTTAAACTGTGGGGAAAAAAAAACAAAACCACTAAGTAAATGTTTTTGCAAGGGGGCTTTGCCTCCCTGCAACCCCCACACCCCCCTACTTAAATATTCTCACTCCAAGGTCGCACTACAGTGGAGTAAAGGAATATTCCCTTACTCACACTGCAGTGCGACTGGCACACCACTCACAAAGTCCCAAAATTGCTGCTTCGATGAACAGAAATTTCAGTTATGTGTGAGAGCGAATTTGACTTTCGGTGAAAGTTAAATTCACATATAAAGTCGTATATATATATATATATATATATATATATATATATATATATATATATATATATATATATATATATATATATATATATATATATATATATATATATATATATATACATAACAGGTAGTACAGTCATACCTCAGAACCATACCTCTCAATCTCTTAGTGCAATACATCTGGGCAAAGGCTTTCAAAATGGGGGGACAATGGTCCAAAACTAGGGACGTATGTTTAATATTGCTATTATAAATGCAGAAAGTTGCTAGAGTAATAGGGTTTGTGTCAGTATGCATTGTCTGAAGGATATGAAGTCTGACACTGAACTATATGTCATCATTTACTGACAGAAATCCTCAGACCATCACAGTGATTTACCAGAGAAATACAAATTGTGAAACAGACCAAAATATGAGAAATAAACCTGGACATTCTGAAACAATCCAGTCACTTGACAGGTATGCTCAGAACCACTTACTGCAACTAATCTGGACCAAGCCTGACAAAGTGGGAGGAGAAAAACATACAAATAGGGACATATCTGAAATACTTGAGTAGATAAGCTGAGACAGTTGCTGCAGTAACAACATCTGTTCTAACATATATTGACTGAAATAGCACAAGTGCAAGACTCAGTTGCTTCTCAGTAGTTAGTGACTTTTATCCTCACATCATCCCACTGATTTTTCAGAAATACACAACACTTATGAAGACAAGACCAAAGATATGAGCCAGACAACTGGACAGCCTATGCATATCTGGACATAACGACATTAGGGAAACTACACTGAGCTGCTAAGCATGTCACCAAGCACCGTCCAAACTACAGTCAGATGTACACATCACTACCCCAAATCAGTTATGGGGAATTACTCATGCATTTACCAATATATCAGGCACTACAGGGATGTAACAGTAGTGAAAAACACACACTGGTGTGACAGTGCATTCCCTCAAACAATTTCACCACAGCCACAGTGACATACTGTTAAGCTGAATGAACACTAGAGTATAACAAATGTGTGAACAAAATATCATGTTTGTCACTCACACACTACCCCTACATATAGTGCCCTATGTCACAGTGTAGTAGGAATCCTGAGGTGGTATGGGACATGTCTCAGTCTGCCCCTACACACACACCTGGAGCAGCATGGATAGTTGGATAGAAGAGGAGCCATGACACTTACATCTACCCTCTCCCTACACAGCCCAACAAACATTTACACACTACACTGCTACACAATCCTGACAGCCTGTTAACAATCTCCAGGCATACACATTCCTCTCAGCTGTACAGATTCCCACAGAATATCCAGGCTTTGTCCTCATATATATGTGGCCTCTTCCTCATAACATGTCTGGCATTCTGCTACATCACTGGGATGGTATCAGGAATGATGGCACTAAATAATGATATACCATAACTATCAACCTCTTACTGCAAGATATTTGGAAAAAAACTGACATACTTGAAGGACAGACACACATAAACAGGGCATAATTGAAGTATTGCTGTTATAAACTGAAAAAGTTGCTGGTGTTACAGGGTTTGTTGTCACATATCTTTTCTGAGGGATATAAAGTCAGAAACACAAATGGATGTTAGCATTTACTGACTACAGTCCCCAGAGTATGCTACTGATTTGAAAGGACATAAACTGTCTGAGGACCAGACCAGTCAAAAGAGTCAAACTTCTGGCCATTCTGTGGATAGCCCTACAGTTAAGAGTTATGTCAACCACATAACACTGTCAGACTTAAAATCACACAGAAAATCCATGTCCACACCAACCCTGTTAAACTAGCATTAATCCAACTGTATAACAGCAATACTTGCATTCGGTCCCTATGTCTGGAACCTTCTCCCCCATTTTGTTGGGCTCCACATTTTGTGTTATAAGAGGTATTTCCAACTACCCTCTGTGATGCTGTTGTTCACACACCTCCATGATGACCACCTCACAGGAAAGGAAATGGGCAATGCCCATATGAAGTATTCAGTTATAGAAATGTGTTGCCATGCCATTGGCTGTAGGAATAACAACACAGCTGTTCTGCATGCAGTTAGCAAATGTGGGACACCAACTGGTGCACAGGCCATCACCTGCTCATGAGCATTATTTAGCTGCTGCCTATGTGAAACAGGTGTATAGCTCTACATCTGTAGAAGGAGAGAGAGAGTGAGAAAGAGAGAGACAAAAGCACAAATCGAAAGCAAAATCAATATTTTGAAAAAAAAGGTATGTCAAACAAGCAAGCATGTAATGGAATGCAGTAGGAGGTATGTAATAATGGGAAATAAGAAGTTGAACAAATATGTCTCAGCAAGACTTGCTGTAATGATATATTGTTGATCCGCACCTATAGCCATAGCATCTGGTTCTGTCTGCAGTGACATAGATCACAGCTCAGGCCCCTGATTCATCCCAGGAAAGGACGGCTCACATATGACTACTACTAGAGTGCCTGTTGAACAATACTGACTGTGACTCTGCTATGCCAGCCAGTGGAATGCCGTAAATATCCATATGTTACTTGTGAATGCAACCATGATACACATTTGTCTCACAAATCTAAGAGACCTATACAGGGTATGTGCATAGTAAACTACTGTTGCAGACATGAGTGTTGAACTGCATGTGATATATTGAGCTCATACTATTCAAATGTCCAGTATTATGCACACTGGTCATATGTGTTGCTCATATCTGTAGTCATTTACTCATAGACTTGTGTTATGTCTGGCAAATCATTGGCAAATCTGTGAAGACTGACATTAGAACATAATAGCATACATATGAGTGTCGGACATCCTCCAGGGTATTTCTGTGAATGCAAAGCCTACTGTGCTATCAACTGACTCAACTGTGTTACAGCAATATTAATAAGGTGTCACAAATTTTGGACCATTGCCCTCCATTTATGTGTCATCCTCCAGATGTCCTGCTCTAACAAGTTGAGAGGTATGACTGAGCAGCAAGAGTGTAAATACAGTGTGCCATACTGACATAGAACAGAAATGTATATCAAGTATTACCTGTGCACATGCATGCATGATTAGGTGTAGCTGGAAGCCTCAAAACAACAGACATGAGATGCAAAACGTCAGGTAAATAAGTTGTGCATGTTGTACACATGTGTAATATTAGTTTCTGTGCATCCAACAGACATAACTTTCTACAGTTACTGGTTGCTGCATTGCCCTGACATGGACATGGGTACTAGAATAAGCATGATTATCAGGTTGAAAATGGAGAGTTGTCCAACTGTGTTATGACCTTGTGTCCATGCCCACTACAAACAGCTATATGAGCACCTACATAGCTGTAGGGACTCAACAATACCTAACTCGTAAAACCTGCCTACACCAAGGTAGAGTAATCCCCTTTGCTGGAGAGCAGCAATACACAAACCACATAATCGATCACTATATTGGCTGTACAGGACCAAGTAGGAGCAGGCACCAACTTGGAAGTCAGCCTGTGTCTGAACAAGCTTATGAGGTCACAGGGGAATTACTATAAGGCTAACTATGAGTACAAATTGGACACATACACCAAGGTCAATCACAAGGCCGTCCTCACACATGTCTTCAATCTCAGAGACAACAACCCAACCCACTCTGTACTGGTGTTCAATCACACCACATACACACACAGCATAGCTATAGCCAACCCGCTGCAGACAGGTTAAGGAAGAACATGACCCTCCCATCCCACCATCAGTATAGGTGGATATACACAGCACCCGCACCCTTCCCCTCATCATCAGGGAGCAGGTCCATAATGTCTAATCAAAGGCAACAAATGTAAGTCTTAATGAGAGCTGATAACACCCCTGTCTGCATCCTAAATAAACTCAGGCACATGCTTTCAGCTCCATCACACACTGTACGCAAGCAAAGCCTGAGCACCATCGACATCCCATGTGCAAGGAAGAGGGCCACTGTCATTCCTCTACACAAAGGTGAATGACGAATGGTGGATTATGCAATTTACTAGCCCTCATGGGGGGAAACATGACACATCAGGACCAGGAATGCAAAGCAAGCTCAGACTGCACTGATAGATGACAGGGGTATGATATGGTCATAAGTGGTGGCTAATGCTAGTCAATGATGATGTGCAGGTTATGTAAATAATGCTGACCAATGTATGAGGTCCTGTGATGTGTTTCCCTGTTTATGTCTTCCAGGTGAAATGCAGCATGCAAGGCAGCCAGCATACACTGCAGCTGAAACTATGACCATCACCGAGATGATAATCGACCACCATGAGGTGATGTTAGGCCATGGCTAACAGAATGTGCAGGAGTGGACCACCCTGTGGGACAAGCTAGTCCACACAGTAAACAACTTATACCACCATGGACGCACATATGATCAGGTCAGGCATCAGGTGACTGACCTGATATGCCATGCCCACTAAAGGGCTGCTGCTGAGGCCAGGGACCGTTCCACCACAGGTGGGGTTCTTGCTACATAGGCCCTACTTACATCAACAGACTAGCTCCTTGCCAACCTTGGGGCAGCCACCACATGCCAGCAAAGCCAGCACACACAAGTCATGGAGGTGGGTGACACCCAGACAACAGGCAAGGAGTGTCCAGGATAGGTCCCAGTGCACATCAATTTAATACTGTAGCAGTCATACTGGCTTCTGTAGAGTATCTGGATGCATATGTCAGGTCAAACTGCATTTGTGGGTGGGGTTTTGTAATTCACACAAGTGCACATCTATGGTGAAGGACAGCAAATTGTATAGTATCAGAGCTTGTACTGTACATGTGCAGAAAAGTAGCAATCATCTTGTGCCAATGCCATATGCTGACAATGCCTCTCCCCCACAACTATATATGTACCTCTGGTCTGGATGTGTGACAGCAGCCTGAAGCTGGTGAGTATGGTATTGTCCTGTTGTGGCTCACCAATATCCCAGGCATGTTAAGGTCATGCATTTTACCATGTACACAACTGTTACACTTAGCCATATTTTGATATGTGCATGTTCACTTGTGGAGGGGTTAGCTGCATTGCATCAAAGTGGTCATCACAGGGACATATTTGCAGGAAGTCTAACATATCCATAGCAAACCTCACAACTTGTCAGTGCAAGAAATCTGGACAAAGATTGACAAAATGGAGGGACAAAGGGACAAAACTAGGGACATACTTGAAAAGTATTCTTATAGAGTGCATATAAAAAGTGTACACACCCCTGTTAAAATGCCAGGTATTTGTGACATACAAAAATGAGACCAAAATAAAACATTTTACAACTCTTCTCATCTTTAATTTGACCTATAACCTGTACAATTCAATTGATAAACAAACAAATCTGCTAGGAGAACAAGTATGAAAAATAAAACATGTACAATAAGTTAGATGCATGTGTGGACAACCAGAAGCTAATACTTTGTTGAAGCAGCTTTTGATTTAATTACAGCATTACGTCTTCTTGGGTACACACCTGCCATCAATTAAAGAGACTCTTTGATTAACAATAAACAACAGTCATCTCTCCTACTAGGCTTTTCCAGACATTTACTCGGTTACCTGCTACAGCAACAGCCATGGTTTGCAGAGAGCTTACAAAGCTTCAAAGGGATCCCATTGTGGAAAGGTATCAGCCTGGAGAAGGGTACAAAAACATTTCCACAGCATTGCATATACCATGAAACACTGTGAAGACAGCCATAAAAGTGACATTGCAAAGAAGTGGATGTCCCTCTAAAGTTGATGAGAAGACAAGACCAAAACTGGTCAGAGAGCCTGCCAAGAGACCTACAGCAACACTAAAGGAGTTGCAGGAATCTCTGGCAAGTACTGGTTGTATAATATATGTGACAGCAATCTCCTGTATACTCCATATGTCTTGCCTATGGGGTAGGGTTGGAAGATGGAAGCATTTTCTCACACCGAACAACATCCAGGCCTGGTTAAATTCTGAAAAGCAATACATCAAGTGTCCCAAAAGCATGTGGGAAAATGTGTTATGGTCTAATGAGACCAAGGTTGAACTTTTTGGCCACAATTCTAAAAGTTTTGTTTGGCGCAGTAACAACACTGCGCATCACCAAAAGAACACCATCCGCATGGTGAAACATGGTGATGGCAGTGCCCTGATTTGGGGTTGCTGCTCATAAGTTGGAACTGGGGCTTTAGCCAAGTTGGATGGGATTATGAACAGTTCCAAATACCAGTCCCTTTTGGCCCAAATTCTTCAAGTGTCTGCTAGATAGCTGTAGAAGGAGAGGAATTCCACCTTTCCACACGACGATGACCCAAACCATACATCCAAATCAACAAAAGAATGGCTTCAGCAGAAGGCATTCAATGTTCTAGACTGGCCCAGCCAGATCCCACACCTACATCCAATAGAAAATTTGTGGGGTGACCTGAAGAAGGCTCTGCACAAGAGATGTCCTTGCAATCTGACAGAGTTGGAGAGTTTTTGCAAGGGAGGGTGTGTAAATATTGCCAAGTCAAGATGTGCCATGCTGATAGACACCTTCCCAAGAGGACTGAATACTGCAATTAAAATCAAAAGGTGCTTTAAAGATATTAGTTTAACTAATTCACTCCAGGGCAGCATAGAGCATGCTGCCTGCTTACTTCCACCATAGGAACAACAGTGCAGCCTGAGCTCATTTTCAGAAAATCCATTTGTAATACTATGCAGAAAACAAATGTTCATTACTCTTTAACCATAAGAGCTAAACTAAAAATGCAAATGTGAAATTTGTTCAACAGACACTGCCTTTCCAGCAGTGTAAATGTTGATAGTGTGTATCTAAGTCATTATTAAATACATGCCAAGGAATGCTGATGTGCATATTGTTTAGCTATTTGGTAAAACAAATCACAATATCTTGGTGAATGTACCATGTAGGCCCATACAATGTGTAATTAATTTCTTTGTATGAATGTCAGCTTTAAAGTGATACCTTAACCATTACTGTGTGATGCTCATTTGGGGAAATATTCACAGAAATATGATTAATACTATATTTCTCATAATTGAGAAACAAAGCATAATATCTCATTACCTATAACAGACAGAGACTACATACTGGTGTTCAGGTTGTGTGGCTCAATGTCAACTTAAAAATGATGCATCATTTGTGTTGTCTCCATGCTGCCTTGCAAAGATATGGGCATAATAATGAGAAATATTGCAAATGTATAATTTTCATAATCCTACAAGACTAAACAACTGTGCTATCTGTTCATGTGTACAGCATACAGACACAGTTCTTTTACCATGTTGTAAGAAGTCTTCAAAGTGAGGTATTACTTGTGACATTGACATGCTCCCTTGCAAAGTTATTTACCAAAATATGAAAAAAATCATAATTCCCATAACCTAAGTCCTAAACAAATTTTGATATCTGTACATGTGTACAGCATACAGACACAGTTCTTTTACCATGTTGTAACTATTAAAGCTGCCTTCAAAATGAGGAATTACATAGCACACTAACATGCTCTCTTGCAAAGTTATTTACCAAAATATGGAAAACAAATCATAATTTCCATAACCCAAGTCCTAAACAAACTTTGAGATCTGTAGATATGTACAGCATACAGACACAATTTTTTTACCATGCTGTAACTATTAATACTGTCTTCAAAACGAGGTATTATGTAGTACACTGACAGACACCTTTGCAAAATTATTTACCAAAATATGAAAAAAATCATAGCTTCCATAACCTGAGCCCTAAACAAACTGTGATATCTGCATATGTGTGCAGCATTCAGACACATTTCTTTTACCATGTTGTACATACTGGAATTGTCTTCAAAATGAGGTATTACTTAGCATGTTGACAACTTCCCTAGCAAAGTTATTTACCAAAATATGAAAATAATTATAATTTCCTTAGTCTGAGTCTCAAACAAACTGTGATATCTGCACTTGTGTACAGCATAGAAACACAGTTCTTTCACCATGTTGTACATACTCATACCATCGTCAAAATGAGGTATTTCATAGAACGTTGACATCTTTCTTTAGCTAAGTCATTCATTAAAATATGAAAAAATATCATAATTATCATAACCTTAGTCCTAAAAAAACTGTAAATCTCTACATGTGTACAGCATACAGACACAGTTTAATTTATCATGTTGTACGTACTGGAACTGTCTTCAAAATGAGGTATTACTTAGCACATTGGCAACTTCCCTAGCAAAGTTATTTGCCAAAATCTGAAAAAAAATGTCATAACTCTCCTAAACTAAGTCATAAACAAACTGTGATATCTGTACATGTGTACAGCCCACGGACACAGTTCTTTTTACATGTAAAGACTAACACTGTCTACAAATGAGGTATTACTTAGCATGTTGCATGTTCCCTAGCATTGGTACAATTACAATTCTTTTACTGTGTTCTAAGTAGTGAGAAAGGTTTTTATGAAATGTAATAGACTTTTATTTACCATACTGTTCCTACTTGGTTATGATTGTTTTCCATCTTTTGTCACTAGGTGCATGTTGCCAGTACGTCATGCATTGCTGCCATCTCACCATTGTACAGATCACTCAGGAACTGTTCAATGCCATCTTCATTCAGGTGAACTCCATCATTTCTGCAAAGGTGATCTTTCTGCAGTGATGCCGTTATGGCTGATTGTTGATCCACCTACCCTGAGCATCAATCCACACATGAACCCATTCTGTAACCATCTGGCCTTGTGCCCTGCCTGTTGGCTGTTTGCATGTCTCCAGTTCTGGCGAGGAATTATGTCAGCCCAAAAAAATGACAACATGCCCAGCATAACTGCATGTGTTCAAAAATCTCCTTGATTTCAAACCTCAGCTGTCCAAGTGGATGACTGATGACATTGTTCCCTCCAATGTGCAATTCCAGCAACTGCAGGAGTCCACCCCAATGCATACTTCTTCTTGCAATCCAGTGTACCTTCACGTTACATATGGGAAGCTCAAGTTGTAGAATTTGTTATTTCTGGAGGCATGTCTGACAGCCCACTGAATGTAGGCATGGAAACACATCTACACTCTCACTTGTCGTTCCCTGCTCCTGAAGCCATTGTCACTGTTGCAAGGTAGAAGTACCTGCACAAGGAAGAAATGCAAGTCAGTTAATGATGGTGTTTGAGGCATTTATTGCATTACCATGACAAGTATATGTATATAATGTTCATTACCTTGTTTGCCTGTTGGAAACTTCACTGCTATCCACATAGGCATTATTCTTTTGGTTGGATATGAGCCATGTAACCACAACAGGTACATAATGTGCATCTCAACATACAAAAAAAAAATCTAAAAATGACAGAAACTGGGGGGATTGAAATTGACTCCACATAGGCAGAAATCTAAATTTGCCTTGTGCATTCATAAATGTGATAACACCTTTTACTTATGTGAATAATAGTGGAAGCAGCTGAGAGCTTTACCTGACAAGTGAGAATGACTGTTATACTGTAACTGCAGTTATTGATAAAATGTGATAATGACCTGCATTTACTTCAAGGTTCTGCATGTTCAGACAAAGGTGATAATTGCTGCACAAAATCTGTTGATTAGGCATTCATTATATTCCTGGTGCAGGTTTTATGTAACATTGAGTCATTACCATCTGTAAGAAGACCAGAGAAATTCACTAAAACATTGTAACACATATATTACTTCACCTTTCCTCTCACCTAAATTCCACACATGACTGACAGAGCCATGAATATTGCCCAAACTATATGGTTGGTCCAAGCTGGTTAAAAACAGAAATAAGACAGTCAGAAATATCTAAATTATGTGGTTCATTCACTTAGAATTACTCCAAAGTAGTACTTCATTTTATCTCACTCTATTGTCTGCAAATACTATTGTTTTTTTTATCATACCCTTGTATATTTAGTTTTCTATTTAGTTATCATGCCCTCATATATTTATTTGTATTTATGTAATATTTGTTTACTGGGAAAGTAAAACTTCACTTCAGACACTCTGACGCAGTTAGTCTTCTCCCCAACAAGGGGTAATAAAATCTTGAACTTATATGGAGAAGCCTTGTTCCCTCCTTGCTGTCACTTATTCCTGGGTCAAATCAAATCACAAATCAGTCACAGTCCCTAAAAGACTGAAGCCTTAAGCATATTAACCACAATCTAATACATGCCTCTCAACCTCTTAGTACAAGAAATCTAGACAAAGCATAAAATAATGGAGGGACAAAGGCACTAAAATGGGGACAAATTATAAATATTGCTCTTGCAGACTTAGAAATTTGGCAGAATAACAGCATTTCCCTTAGCATGCATTTTCTGAAGGAAATGAAGTTTGAAACTCAAATGTATCACATTATTTAGTTATTTCATTCCTCAGTTCTTTGCCAGATAAACACAAATTTTATGAAGAATAGGCCAAAAATATGAGGAAAAAATCTGGACATTTTGCAAAAATCTGGACAGTTAAGAGGTATGAACTACCTCAGTATTAAACAAAAATCATTAGAACTACATGATTCTTTACCACCACATTGTATGCAAATGTCAACTGCTGCATAAACGCAATGTCAAACATAAAAAGAAACTCTATAGTGTGTCCCTTATATGAATCAGTTCTATAACAGAAGAAAAGCTTGCAGCATGCAAAAATAAATTTACCTCTCAAGAGTCTAAACACATTCTTTCTATACAAAGAATTGTGGACAATGAACAAATCAATCAGACCCAGATATGAAGTATAAAGAGAATCTCTCTGACATCTATCCATGCCACCCTGTTCAACACCAAGAAGTGTGTATATAATAACCTGAGTCTTTCTGTGTGTTCTTCATGGTCAGCATGGCTCAGTTTCACCAAGTGAACTAAAAGAGTTTAGGAATCCCACTGGAACCTTGCATCTACCAGAGACTCACAATTACTTCTATCTGGCATTATTTTAATGCACTGGCACTTGAGTATTGAGCAGTCTATTTTTATTTGTATATTCTAAATAACAACAGTGGCATGCATATGAGAGCCAACAAATCTTAACCTAGGTTGAATGTAAGAAGTGAGTTGGAAAACAGAATGCTATTTTCACAACCAGCTGGCAATTAATCACTGTGAACATGTAAGTGCCATCATGGCATACTCGGTGCACTCACCTCAGTGTATTACAATCTCTCATAAACAGCCCAGAGCATCTAGAAATAACAATGTGTGCTGCCACAGGTCTGCATGCATCATGATTACTGAAAGTATTCTTCTAAAACTGGTCTTTATGATGAGTACAGTGGACAGCAGATTAAAGTCAAGTGGAACTTGTTGAAAATAGCCATGCATATTAGGAGGCAGAAGCACAAGTATTGTTAAAAACTGCAGCAACAATGAAGAGCACCATGATCTACACACATATTCTAGTCTAGTCTATTGGATGAATGCATAACTTAAAAAAATGTGCTAACAGAAATGAGAAACCCCATTGGACCATTACAGAGTGAACAAGCCTAGTAAAAAGAAGACCACCATCTTACATCATCAAATACATATATCAATACATAATGAAAAATCACAAGACATTGCCATTTTTTCCCACTTGCTAACAAGTAACCCATTACACAATGTCATCTCTCATGCAAACCATACACAATTAGAAAGCATATTCAGCTTATTTAAAAAGGTACTATCTCATACAGCAGTAAGTGGCTTCCATTTTATTATTATTCCATGGTCACCATAGGCTGTATAACACAAGATAAACTACTGCAGTTCTCATTTTAAGGCCCTAAATCAATGAAGGCATTTAAGCTAGCAATGTACATTTCTTCCAAAATTTCACTTGTACAGCTCACATGACAGTTAAACTTTCCTCAGAACTATAACTTTACAATGGACAATGAACTTGCAGACATGAACTGTGAAGAAGTGACATAAGGCACACCTTCATCTGTTCCTCTATCAAGCTGCTCATGAAAGATGGTAGCCTGGAAGAAGTCGTCTACCAATAAAGGTTCTCTAAGAAAGTTTTTTTTTTTTTTTGATAATTCAGATAGTTGAGACCATGCCATGTCTGATAGCTATAGCTGAAAGGAACAGAGCAAAAATATGACTCAAAATCAGGGATGGGAAAGTATCTGTACAGTCTGCTATATAGGAACCCACAGCACTAAGTTCCACAAGTTTACTGGACTCGGCATGAGTGATGCTTCCTGCAATAAAATCAATAAAAATGCCATTAACCACACCACTTAAAAAAAAAAAATCAGAACTATTTTTCTATGCCCATTTCCCAACACGTTCAGTTGCAGCATATGAATGCCAACATGTCAATACCATATCTCCAAGTGCCTTTACCTAATCAATTGTTCTTAAAGCAGCATGTATATGTCATCGGGTTTATTGCATACTTTTCTATTAAGCAAAAAAATGCCAGCTAATCCCTCTAGGTCCCCCTACCTTCTCAATGAACTTTGACCACTTACAGAGGCACAGATGACTTTCCTAATCAGCACAACTACACCAGCTCTCACCTGCGAATCTGATGTCCTGACTGTAGACAAGCCCCCCCATGATGCAAATTACTTTCAGGCAAAATGACGTGATGCACTGAAGTTGAGTGTAAGGGGGGGGGCGCTATGGAACCTGATGGAAGACATTTGAATGTGGCAATAGAGGACTTAACCAAAATAGAAATGTGCAGTGAAATTTGAGGACAATTACATGTTAAAAAGGGAAAAGTTTGGAAACATGTACACACACAAAATTTTGAGGGTGTGGGGTATGAGGGAAAGTAGGCTGTTTTTTGCTACAGCCCTAAGAATCAGGGACAAGTCCAGAAATCATCGGAACTTGTTTTTAATAATGATACTATTAACCTGAAAAGAATATGTACACCAACAAGCTTGTTAAGAAGTAAAAGAGGTTTATAACTTTATTGATTGTTAGCAAATGAAGCCATCATCAACTTTTCTTCAAAAATAAAGTTTTAACCTAAGAAGGACATAATAAAAGTTTGATTCAAATTTAGAGACCCATAGACTTCTGCTGCATACTGATTTTGCATATTTATGTTTTGTCCCTCCAAAACACTTAGATTTCTGGTGAATTGCTAAGGATTATAAGTTATGCAAAAAATTGCCGAATGTTACATTGTTGTTACCCTTCTCATTGATAGAACAATGCATTATGCTGTTCAAATAAATTAGTGTAATGTTTAAAAAACATCCCTTGCCCCACCCCCCCAATGCTTTTGTCTTTGTCCCCTGTTTTTTAAGGATGTGAAGTGCTATGTACGCGTTTATGTTAGGCACTAACCCGCTCATATAAAAGTGGTTCCGGAATACTTCACCATGGGGGAACAGGTCTCCATCACAAACAGATTGGGACAAGAAATGGAGGTATCCAGCAGCAATTCAAGTAAATTCTTCAGATTTTGGAAATAAAATAAGGAATATTTGCTGCTTGACCCCTCTATGTATTATAAAACAACAAAGGGAATACATCAGGTGAGTGGATGTTATGCAAGTGGTGGATTGGATTTCACTACTCTGATTGGCTGCCACCACTTGCTTTATGGAATACAGACAGAATTGGCTTGGTGTAACCAGCAGAAAACACAACGTATTCTAAGCCAGTTTACTGGAGAAAATTACATATAAGCATATGATTACTCTTCTGTGAAAACTAAGTTGAGAAGTCAACTGACAAAGTTCAGTTACTTTTTCAACTTAGTTTTCACAGAATAGGGCTGAAATAGGACCAGGAAGCAAGTTGCACTTGCTGAAGGCACTCGGGGGTAACTTCATTCATTTACTAGTGTCTCATAGTGCACTCAGGTGTAAGCACAGAGGCACTATGAGATGGCACTCAGGGTTAATGAGTTAAGGGTGTGCACACTCACGCAACCAGCCTATTGTACGTATTTCGTTTGTTATATGTTACCCCTAACCAATGTTCTTCAATTAGATTGCACAGGTTATAGGTCACATTAAAGGTGGGACAAGTTGTGACATGATTTCTGTTTTCTCATGTTATATATTACAAAAACCTGGCATGTTAACAGGGGTGTGTACACTTATTATATCCACTGTAAGCTTAGAAAGTTGTTAAAGTAACCGGATTTGTTTTAACATCAATTTACTGCAGGTTTGAAGTCTGCAACCTACATTATGTCATTAATTAGAGGTGACAATCCACAGATCACCCCAGTATTGTATCAGACAAACACAGGATTTATGAGGAACAGACTAAAAATATGAGTCACACATCTAGACATTCAGTGAAACTCTGTACAGTTGTGATGTATGTTCTGTATGAGTTGCTACTGTGCTATACAGGTGAACAGCAATAATGTGTACATGGGTGCAGTGTGTGCTGCGTGAAGGCCCATCATCTACTAACACTTCTCACATATCCCAGAGGTGTATATTAGTAGTAACATTAAGTGGAAAGGACTGCACTGCATGATGTTGAGGGCCTGTCCAGAGTGTGTATTTTGTGGTCTGACTGTGTGTCGTGAATGTCACCAGTTAGCTATTGTGAGGTCTGTGTAATGCCTTTGTGTCAACTCACCTGTATGTGTCTGTGTGTGTGCGTGTGTGTGTCCATGTTTGCATGTGAGTGTGTGTGTGTGTGTGTGTGTGTGTGTGTGTGTGTGTGTGTGTGTGTGTGTGTGTGTGTGTGTGTGTGTGTGTGTGTGTGTGTGTGTGTCTATACTAGCAAAACTTATAATGCAGGTATTAATTTACATATGTTGTCTTCCCCTCACAGGTGGACATGGTGGTTGCGGTCCCTCCTTATCAGAATCTGATGTCAGTGTCTCTGCCGAGTCTAAACATGATGGTGGTCCTAGTAAGGCACAGATGGAGTTGTCAGTGGCTGAATCTGTGCCATTGGTTGGCATTCTGCAGTCTTCCACAATGTCCCCACACACAGTCACAATGCCCACACATATTCCATCCCCAGCAGCCAAGGATAATGGACAGTTGGTGGGTGGTGACATGGAACAGACTATTGTGGTGACTATGGCAAGTGTGAGTATAGACACTATCCATATCTAGAGTGCAGGCGAGATCCCACACAAGCAGATGGACAGGGGTGCTCAAAGGAGGACTGCTTCCCTTCAAGCCGCTGTTGCAAGTGCCACCAAAGGTGTCACCAGACACATGTTTTGGGCTGTCATGGATGCATAGGCATGTAGTGAATGCAACAGCAGACAAATACTCAGGGTCTTGGATGCAACTCTTCCTGGCTTATGTGATGACATACATGACCTTGTTGAGGCCACATGTCAAAATATCGAGGTCATGAAAAGTCAGTGGGGTGAGACCTTGGCAATCCTTGACTGTGGAATGTCTGTGCTGCAGTGTGTAGTGGGAGATGGGCATCCATCACATGGATGTCGATCAGCACCAACATCAGCTGAGAGTCTACATGGCCGTAGACCTTCACATTGCCATAGTGGCAGTCCCACCAGCAGTACTGAAGGGTGGCTGCTATCCACACCACAATGGAACAGGCCATGGTCACATGGTCCTGGATGGTCCTGTCCAGGGCACAGATCAAGCAGACATCAGTCACCATTGGGGAGTAGTACTGCATCTGGCCTTGGGCCTGGTGGTGCCAGTGAGACCCCTGGTAGGAACAGTTCACATGTTCTTGGCCAGAGATGGTGACATGTACACCCTGCCATGTACAGTCCACAGCTGTTGAGCATATCCCTGTATAGGGCAGCCACATGGTGTGACTGTGTGCATGCAAACACACACATATCACCATCACAGCCAGGTCACCTCCAGACACACACACACAAACCACCTCTGCACAGCCCATTCATAAAACACCCTTCCAAACACACACACATGATGTCAACTGTATGTCCCAGCCTAGGGCTCTCACAAACCCACACAACACCCTGTGCATATGTTGATATCTGTGCCGTCATCCATACCACTGATGCAGGGGCATGCTAATATGGTTCTGATGCACAGGGTGAATTATGTACAGTTTAGCTATTTAATGCTGTGTAAGGTGCTGTTAGCTGGCATTTGTAATGAGTGCACTTCAGAGTGTGTGCATCTTTTCAGCCATGATGCATTATTGGTGTCAGTAACGCTAACGGAATGTAGTCTCATATGCTGTATTCTGTTTGTGTTCTAGGTGTCTGTGTGTCAGCAGGATCTGGCCCTGCAGATATTACCCCTTGTATGTCAGAGTGGTAACACACCGACTGTGTCATAGCTGAGGTACAGCTGAATATGTACACATTTACCAGGTCTGTGTAACAGTTATTGCATGTACCACAGAGCTTATAAGGCTGAGGGGTGTATCCAGGTAAGTCTATGGTGGTTGACTTCAGCAGCCCTTGTAAAGTGGACAATGGAAAGTGTAGCGGGTGGAGCACACCTCAGACTGGTAAAACCCACACCCCCACAGAATATAGTGTTGACCAAACAAACAGAGAATACTGCTCTCACACACACACATACACACACACACACACACACACACACACACACACACACACACACACACACACACACACACACACACACACACACACACACACTTGCCAGGACTGGGATTAGAAACCTTACCTATTGCTAACACAGTGTTATGCATTTATTGCACTTGCCATGGAGCTTATAGAGTGAAGGTTGCCCCAAGGTACTTCTAAGGTGCGGAACATCACCAGCCCTTGTAAAGTATTGCAATGGGTGATGTTCTGGGTGAGAGAGGCCACGAAATACTTTAAACCTACACATATACACAGATAAACACACTCATGCACACATTTGTCAGGACTGAGAGTAGAACCTCTGCCTAACTAGTTATTTGTACTATAGTGTTAAGCAATTATCGCACGTGCCATAGAGCTTGTAGGGCTGTGAACAGCTCAAAGGTACTCCTAAGGTAACTGACATCAGCAGGGCTGCTAAAGTAGGGCAATATGAAGTGTAGTGGGTGTGAATGGAGTCAAAAATTTTAACCTACAGACATGCACATACAAACACATACACTTTTACATTTGTCAAGACTGACATTAGAGCTCTTCCCTAACTAGTTATTTGTACTACAGTGTTAGACAATTATCACATGTGCCACAGAGCTTGTAGGGCTGCTAACTGCTCAAAGGTACTCCTAAGGTGACTGACATCAGCAGGACTGCTAACATAGGGCAATGGGAAGTGTACTAGGTGTGAATGGGCTCAAAATCTTTACCCTACAGAGATACACATACATACAAACACTGTTACATTTTCCAGGATGGAGATTAGAACACTTACCTATAGTGTTATGCAATTATCACATGTGCCACAGAGCTTGTAGGGCTGTGGGATGCCCAAAGGTACTTTTAAGGTGACTGACATCAGCAGGACTGCTAAAGTAGGGCAATGCGAAGTGTACTGGGTGTGAATGGGCTCAACATCTTTAACCTATAGACACACACACACAAGCACACACACATTCACATTTGCCAACACTGAGATTAGAACTCCTACCTTACTAGTTATTTGTACTACAGTGTTTCACAATTATCGCACATGTCACAGAGCTTGCAGGCCTATGGGCTGCCCAAAGGTACTTCTAAGGTGACTGACATCAACAGGAGTGCTAAAGTAGGGCAATGGGAAGAGTACTGGGTGTGAATGGGCTCAAAATCTTTAACCTACAAACACACACACACATTTACATTTGCCAGGACTGAAATTAAAACCCCTGCCTATCTAGCTATTTGTACTACAGTATTACACAATTATCACATGCATCACAGAGCTTGTAGGGCTATGGGCTGCCCAGAGGTACTTCTAAGGTGTCTGATGTAAATAGGACTGCTAAATTAGGGCAGCAGGAAGTGCACTGGGTGTGAATGGGCTCAAAATCATTAATCTACAGACACACACACACACACACACACACACACACACACACACACACACACACACACACACACACACACACACACACACACACACTTTTACATTTTCCAGGACTGAGATTAGAATCTGTACCTAACTAGTTATTTGTACTACAGTGTTACGCAATTATCACATGCACCAAAAAGCTTGTAGGGCTACAGGTTGCCCAAAGGTACTTCTAAGGTGACTGACATCAGCAGGACTGCTAAAGTATGACAATGGGAAGTGTACTGGGTGTGAATGGGCTCACAATCTTTAACCTACAAATACACACACTTTTATATTTGCCAGGACTGAGATTAGAAGCCCTACCTAATGAGTTGTTTGCACTGCATTGTTACACAATTATCGCTCATGCCACTGAGCTTGTAGGGCTGTGAGCTGCCCAAAGGTACTTCTAAGGTGACGGACATCAGCTGGACTGCTAAAGTAGTGCAATGGGAGCTGTACTGGGTGTGAATGGACTAAAACACTTATTCCTACATGCACACCAACACCCCCCACACAATCACAGTTACATATGCCGGGACTGTGAGTAGAATATTTGTGTGATTGTGTTATGCAGTTATCAGGTACTGCTAAGGTGAATGACATTAGCAGATCTTGTAAAGCAGGATAATGGGAAGTGTACTGGGTGGGTAAAGCATCATAATACTTAGACCTACAGAGCCACACACACACACACACACACACACACACACACACACACACACACACACACACACACACACACACACACACACACACACACAAAGGTAGGTGATGTGATATTCCAACCCCCACCTCAGTACCATCAGACAATGAATCTCATCTTCATGCTGGCACTTGCCAGTGGTTACAACTGGTATGCAACTGTCTGCAGCAGGATATCACTCTATGCCATTCAGGGTATCCCTGTGTATAACTCACTCTTTGTGTGTGTCTCCCTATGTGTCGCACTCTATCACTGTCTGTCCCTCTCTTCCCCATGTCTATGTGTGTGTGTATGCTTGACATATTGTAATATGTTGTCCATATATATGTGTGTGCATCACATGCAACAGATGCAGATATACTTCATATGTGCTACCTACAACTGTCTGTGGATAATCCTGTCTGATGGGTGTGTGTGGAGACAGTTATGTTTACATAGTTGTGTGTATGCAAAGGCATTTGCACACTATATATATATATATATATATATATATATATATATATATATATATATATATATATATATATAATCCAATGTGGTTTCAGATGTGGTTTTAGACATGGGCTTCACCTCTCTAAGTGTAGGAGCATGCTCAGCATGACCTTCTATAGTAAGTGTGGGAATCCATTCCAGGGATAGTTGTACTCCAGTCCGAGGTGTTGTGTACTACAGGCATACCTTGCAATCTGTTTGAGTAAGATATCTAGAGATAGGCTGCCGATATGGGGAAACAATCAGCCAAATATAGGGGGGTACTGTAACTATTGCTCTTATCAGTGTATGAGTTGCTTGAGTAACAGGGTTTGTTTTAGCAAACATTTTTTGACATATGTAATGCCTGACACTGTATTGTATTGTGTCATTACCTACTGAAAGATATAATTGAATCATAACATTTATTTACCAGAGAAATACAAGATGTATGATGCACAGACCTATATTATGAGGCAAAGGCTATACATTCTTGCACAATCTGGCCAGTTGGGAGGTGTGGCTATAGCTGATTGACTGGCAAAGCTGTGTAAAAGGTCCAGGACCTTGGTGTTATACTGGCTGGGGATTTCCTGGTTGTGAGGTATTCTTCTTACCTGAAAGGTCATATCCTGGTGTGGCTATACCTGTCAGCTGTGCAGATTCTCACAGATTATCCAGATTCATGCCTCATATGTCTGGTCGGTTTCCCTTAACATTGTGGTTTTCTAGAACATCTGTTGCAAATCACTCAGGGTTGCAGTCAGGGAATAATGACAGAACATTAGAGTTTAAGCTTCACACCCTTCATGACATCCATGCTACTATAAACCCCCTCTGTTATTCTAACATTATGAGAGCAATATTTCAAATGGGTCCCTGCAGTTGGGCCTTTATCCCACTATTATGTATGGCTTTGTACAGATTTCTTTCTCTATGAGGTTGAGAGGTATGCCACTAGTATTTAGCGGCATGGCCTTACATTTGAATTTTGTTGACTGTGTTAGTTGGTAATATGGACCAAATGACATTCCCTACAAAGGCACTATGGGTGGGCCTTTGCCAGAGACCTGTAGGCCATGTGTGACTGATGCAAGCCATCTGTAGCAAGGGAGTGCATTCTGTCATTCATATGTTCCCAGGCTGCCAGGCAGTGCACCCCCCCCCCTGGGGTGACAGAAGTAAGTGACAGAATGCACCATACCTCTCTATGTATATGAGCCAGACATCTGGACAAAGCTATGAGTAATTGGGTGACAAAGTTCTAAATATAGGGACCATTGTAACTACTGGCCTTACAAACCTAGAAGAGTGATACAATAACAGATTTTGCATTAGCATGCATTTTTCTATAGGGTATGAAGTCTGAGACACTTTAATCCATCATTATTTTCTGACTTTAGACTTTTGTGGTGTGTCAATGATTTGCCAGACAAACACTATTTCAGAATAAAGACACCACAAATATGATGCAAAACTCTGTACATTCTGTAAAATGTCTGTACAGTTGGGAGGTATGGTAGGCACTGCTTAGGTTATTCCAACCTGTGTACTGTTCATTTGTGTGCCACCCCCGTACATGACCTGTCCAGCTTTCAAGCAGTAATGGATATTGACATCTGGACAGTGTGTACAATTCCCACCATAGGTGTAGCTGACATGCAAAATAGTTGGCACTGCAGTTCATGGAACATGGTCCTGTCTAACACAGTACCGTACCTAAGCCACTAGGAAACAACAGCCATGAGAAGTTGCTGGCTAAATCCTGACAGTATTCCACACACATATGCATAGCTCATTGACCCCTGCATATTGTGGACATGCAGCAAGTTATTATGTTGATTGGGACAGCCCTGGCAATGTGTGCTCTGCTATTACCCTACAAACGTACATATTACTGCATTTCTATGGGAATATGGGTGTGGGTGGCCACACCTATCAAGGGTACACATTTGCACAGACTGTGTTGACACTGGCTTTACATTTTGGTTCCATTTAGAATAGTAGTGTGCCCTGTTTTGGAGAATAGAGGCCTATCACTAGAAACTACAGGTTAGATTGTAATGGCATGCAATTGAGTTTCACACTTCTTACCCTTCAAAGCCTTACCTAAACTGCAAGTCCTGCTGTGATATCACTGTGTAAGTCTGTAGGGGGGGGTATTCCATCATTGCCACCATTTGTGGACCTTTGAGAGATATTCCTTTATGGTCTTCTATGGCTGACTTGCTGGGTGAGTCTGAGGGGTGAGTATGGGATTCCCCACATTGCATCCATGCATGTGACCTATGACCCCCCACTTAGTTGGCCTGCCACATATACTGCAGTGGGATTTGTCACCTTCAATAATACTGCATCGTACTGGGCAGACATTTCCTGGTGTCCCACATAGATGTCAGTTGTCTGCTGCTATCCCAGTAGGCCACCCCATTCCCTTGCATGCATGCAGCAATACCATAGATATGCTCCCAGAACATACTAATCCATTCATTTATTGTTAAGAAGACTGACTTACCTTGTGCCTGGGGCAGTTGTGAGGATGGTGCTTGAGGGCTGTCTATGTTGGATGCACACAGTATACTGCCTTTACATGGTAAGTTACAGGTAATGTGATATGTGTGTGTCATCCATTTTACTGTGTGTGTGAGTCAGAGAGAGAGAGCGATATCAGTCCCTGAGTTCTGTGTGTGCTATACATTGGCTCTTTGCCAAGCCCTGGGCATACTGGGCATGCCTCCATCTGCCTACAGGACCAGGCTCAGTGGCTTCCTCCTCTGAGTCCCTCTGTGCCTGTGGGGATCTTGGCAATGGTGGGGGGCTGTGTGGCCCTTCCCCATGCTGTTCCTGCTGCAGCTATTTCTGCAGGATCATATTGTGTAGCATGGCACATACTATGAACATGTGTGCACATGCAGCTAGAGAGTACTGCAAGGCTCAATCAGATATGTCAAGGTAGTGGAACCATGCTTGAGCCTCCCAAACACATGGTCTATAATGATCATGGTTTGTGTATGTGCCTCATTATGGCATTCTTGTGTGGGTGTGTGTGCATTTCTGCACTGGGGCCATGGATGATGCCACCCATCAGAAATGCACACACACCCTATCATGAATGCCACCATGAGGCACATGTACAAACCAGGATCATTATAGAGTGTGTGTTCAGGATGCTCAAGTCATGGTTCAATTGTCTTAACATATCTGGTGGAGCCTTACAGTACTATCCAGCCACATGTGCACACATATTCATAGTATGTGCCATGCTGCACAATATGATTCTGTGGAAACAGCTGCAGCAGGAACAGCATGGGGAAGGGCCACACAGCCACCCACCATTGCCAAGGTCCCCACAGGCACAGAGGGACTCAGAGGAGGAACTCTCTGCTCCAGTTCCTGTAGGCAGACGGAGGTGTGCCCAGTATGGCCTGGCCTTGGCACAGAGGCAATGCATAGCACACACACTGACACTGTAGGCACCCAGGGACTGACACTTCTCTCTGACAAGCACACACAGTAAAATGGATGACTCACACTATCTGTAAAATACCATGTATAGGCAGTGTATGCGTGCGTCCAACATAGGCATCCCTCAAGCACCATCCATACAACTGCTGCAGGCACAAGGTAAGTCCGTCTTCTTAACAATAAATTAATGTATTAGTATGTTCTGGTAGCATATCTATGGTATTGTTGCATGCATGCAAGGGAATGGGGTGGCTTACTGGGATAGCAGCAGACAACTGACAGCTATTTGGGACACCAGGAAATGTTTGCTCAATACTGGCCTCCCCACACTATGCAGTAGTACCCAAGAAGACAAATCCCACTGCAGTATATGTGGGGGGCCAACTAACTGGGAGGGTCATAAGTCACAGTCAATATCTGTTAATGCAGGAAAGCTGTACAGGTCAAGGACAGGGGACCACACATATGAACAGTACACAGCTTGGAGTAACCGACACAGTGCCTACCATACCTATCAACTGTACAGATCTATTGCACAATGTCTAGAGGTTTGCATCATAACTGTGGTCTTTATAACATGAAACAGTGGCTGTCTGGCAATTCATTGGCAAATCATGCAAGACTAAGGTCAGACAATAATTACAGCTTGTAGTGTCAGACTGCATACCCATAGAAACATGCATGCTAATGCAAAACCTGTTATTGAATCAACTTTCTAGGTGTGTAAGGCCAATACATAAAAATGGTCCCTACATTTAGGCCACCGTCCCCCAATCACTTATGGCTTTGTCCAGATGTCTGGCTCTCAGATGTTGAGGCACCTGAAGGTCAGTGTACTGCCAGTGTATAAAAGGCTGCCACCTTCCTGTCTCAGCACTGACAACATGGTAGTGGCCAACAGCCATACCCCTGGAATGACACAAGATGTCACAGAAGGAGCAGAAGTATGCCTTGTATATCTGTTTTGCTTGTCCTAACATTGCATTTGCCTGCCAACTATTTGCCAAACAAGAAAGGGTCATGTCAAAACAGCAATGGCAGCCAGTGGGGAAGCTGGCATCAAACCCATAAGAGCAAACAAGCAATTACCAAACTGGTCTCCCAACTGTCTATGTTTGGCAGAACATAGTTAACCCTATCCCCATGTCTGGGCCTTTGTCTGACTGTCATATTTTGGCCTGTGCAGATGTATGTCTGTGATGGTATGACAGCTAGGCCCACATGTAGCCTCATAATAACATATAGCAACACAAACCGTCTAAGAACCACAGCAAATGGAGTGATGCAATGATGGACAACCTGCTAAATAGGTACACTCAGAGGTGTGAAGTCCACAACCCTGTGTGCGATGTAACAGCATGTACCCTGCGCACATCAGAATTACAAATACATATCAACAGCCACTGCGGCTGAACTACAAAAGGACAAAAAGACACACATACGGGGAAGGGGAACCACTGGCCAGACAAATGGAGAATGTGCACACTAGAACAGATTGTGCAGTAACATAGGTGCCATGCAATATAAGGGGTCAGTAAACATCACCTGCAAATACACAACACACACCCATGTAAGTGGAGGTCTGCCACAAAACAAAACCCAAACAATGGACATCAGAGGCAAAAATCACATGATAACCCCACAAACCTACATACCGCAGATCATGTAGTCTCCACGGGTTCCTATCACATTGTCAAAAACTGACAATGTCGAATGGCCAAAATATCGAAATGCCATTCATCAAAACTGTTCTTGTGGGATTGTGATACAGTGAGGATCAGAAAATTTGCCCTTTCGTCACTGTAGTGCGATCTCGTAGTTGGTATATATAATTAGCGGGGGGTGTAGGGGGCACAGCCCCCAACAAGAACAGTTTTGATATTTTAGCCATTCGACATTGTAAGTTTTCAGCAATGTGTTATAGACCCGACTCCACACACAAGGTTCTTGCAAACACTGAGGCTTTTCCCTAATCACCAAACACCTACCCTACACAGATAGGCTAACAGCACTGTCCCTCTACCCCGTTCCATACAGACCATGCTGAGGTGACCCCTGTCTGCCATACAAAGCAATCCAAACCCTGCTTTGATGGGACTGTAGCACATCTGGAACTCAAGGCCCACTCCATCAACCTGTAGACGCAGCATCAACCTGGGCTGTGATATCAGTATGGCTTGCTGGTTTGACAGATATGTGTACCACACACTCCCCCATCAGTGGAATTCACTCCCTGTCAACAGCAAGCCAATTGCTTTAATACCCCTAGTGATGTGCTCCCTGTATAAGTACATGGGAAACACAGAAGACAGTCCTATGATTCCACCTGTGCCCCTGTTGGACAGGAGGCTCTGTGTGCTGACATGTCTTAATGTGGGCTACACTCTCATCTGCATGTGTTATAAGGGCTTCAGGGCCAATACCCTACTAATGTCATAGCAAACTATACACAACTATCTGTCAGTGGTTCACCACATTATTCTGTACTGCTCTGCCACTGAGATACCTGGAAGTCACAGTGCTATGTGGAATATACAATACATATAATGGACATGTCTGCACAGTAGAATGCACTCTGTACCCACACCCATACCTCTCAAACGTTGACAGCAAGACATCTGGACAAGGTCATGATTAAAATTGGGACAAAGACACAATGATAGGCACGTGTTGTAAATATTGCCCTTACATATTGACAAAGTTGGCAGGATGAGGGGTTTTGCATTAGCGGGAATTGTCTGAATGTTATGTAGTCTGAAACGGTAATGTCTGTCATTATTTTGTAATGTCAGTCTTCAATTATATGCAACTAATGTGCCATAAAAACACAAGTTTATTTAGACTGGATGAAACTTCTAGGCAAACATCTGGACAATCTGCCAAAAATGTACAGTTGAGAGGTATGGACCAGGATATGACTTCTCAGGTAAGAAAGATACCACACAAGCAGGAGATCCCTAGCCAGTATATCACCAAGTTGCTGGACTGTTTACACAGCATCATCAGTCAACCAGCTGTAGCCACGCCTTCCAACTGGCCTTGTTGGGCAAGAATGTATATAGCCAGGCTCATAATATTGGTCTGTGCATCATACATTTTGTATTCCTCTTGTAAAGCACTGTAATGATTTGAGGATGTCTGTCACTAGGTAATAACACAATACATTTATGTGTCAGACTACAGATATGTCAGAAAATGTCTGCCAAACAAATTCAGTACCACTAGGAAAGTCCTGTTTACTTCTTAGAGGTATGGCTGTAGCACACAAAGCCCCGGACCGGAGAATACCTATCTCTGGAATGGGGTCCCACTTTCACTATAGAAGGTCACATTGGGCATGCTCCTACACTTAAAGAATCACAGGCCATGTTGGAACCCACATCGGACTGACTGTATTATGTATGTATGTCTTTGCATACAGACAGCTATGTACACCTTAACTGTCCCTGCACACACCCATCAGACAGGATTACCCTCAGCTAGCTGTAGGTGGCCCATATGTGATATATCTGCATCTGTTACGTGTGATACACAGATATATATGGGCAACAGATAACAATATGTCAAGCATACACACACATAGATGTGGGGAAATGAAAGACAGACAGTGATAGAGAGAGAGAGAGAGAGGGAGAGACAGGGGGACACACACAGAGTGCGTCATACACACAGATAGCCTGAATGGCATACAGTGATGTCCTGCTGCAGACAGTGGCATGCCAGTCATAACCAGTCACATGTGCCAGCATGAAGGTGAGCTCCATTGTGTAACAGTATTTAGGTGGGGTTATAATATCAAATCACCTGTTTGTGTGTGTGTGTGTGTGTGTGTGTGTGTGTGTGTGTGTGTGTGTGTGTGTATGTGTAGGTCTAGGTATTAGCATGCTGTTCCCACTCAGTACACTTCTCATTGCCCTACTTCACAAGATCTGCTTCTGTCATTCACCTTAGAAGTACCATTGGACACCTATCAGCCCTATAAGCTCTGTAATGCATGTGAGAACTGTGGAACACTGTAGTACAAATAACTAGATAGGTAGGGGTTCTAGTCTCAGTCTTGGCAAATGTAAGTGTGTGTGTGAGAGTGTCCGTGAGAGTGAATGAGTGTGTGTTTGTTTATAGGTGAAACAGTTTTAGGCCATTCCCACCCACAACAGTTTCCAGTGCCCTACTTTAGCCATCTTGCTGATGTCACTCCCCTTAGATGTACCTTTGCACAGCCCCAGTCCCATAAGCTCCGTGTCACATGCAATAACTATGTAACAGTATAGTATAAATAATTAGGTAGGCAGTCATTCCTTCCCAGTTCTGGCAAAAGTATGTAAGTGTGTATGTTTATAGGATGACTTATTTTGAGGACCTTCCCATCCACAACACTTCCTAGTGCACTACTTTAGCAGTCCTGCTGATGCCATTCCCCTTAGAAGCACCTTTGCACAGCCCCAGCCCTATAAGCTCTGTGGCACATGCAATAACCATGTAATAGTATAGTACAGATAACTATATAGGCAAGGGTTCTATTCCCAGTTCTAGCAAATGTGTGTGTATGTGATTGTAGGCTGAAATATTTTATGGACTTTCTCACCCAGTACACATCCCAGTGCCCAACATCAGCAGTCTTGCTGATACCATGCACCTAAGAATTACATTTGGGCACTTGTCAGTCCTATAAGCTTTGTAGTGCATTTGATAACTGTGTAACACTATAATACAAATAACTAGATAGGCAGGGGTTTTACTCTCAGATTTGGCAAGTGTGTGTGTGTGTGTGTGTGTGTGTGTGTGTGTGTGTGTGTGTGTGTGTGTGTGTGTGTGTGTGTGTGTGTGTGTGTGTGTGTGTGTGTGTGTGTGTGTGTGTGTGTGTGTGTTTGTGTATAAGTGTATGTGCAAGAGCTTGTAAGTGTGTATGTTTGTAAGATGAAGTATTTTGAGGAATTTCCCACCCAGTGCCCAACTTTAGCAGTCATGCTGATGTCATTCACCTTGGAAGAACCTCTGGGCACTTATCAGCCCTGCATGCTATGTAGCACTTGCAATAACTGTGCAGCACTATAGTGCAATCAACTAGATAAGCAGGGGTTCTACTCTCAGGTCTGGCAAATGTGTGTGTGTGTGTGTGTGTGTGTGTGTGTGTGTGTGTGTGTGTGTGTGTGTGTGTGTGTCTGTGTATAAATGCATGGGCAAGAGTTTACAAGTGCATATGTTTGTAGGATGAAGTATTTTGAGGACTTTCCCACCCAGTGCCCTACTTTAGCAGTCCTGCTTATGTCATTCACCTTAGAAGTACCTTTGGGCACTTGTCAGCCCTGTAAGCTCTGTTGTGTGTGCGATAACTGTGTAACACCATAATGCAAATTGCTAGAGAGGTAGGGATTCTATTCTCAGGTCTGGCAAATGTGTGGTGTGTGTGTGTGTGTGTGTGTGTGTGTGTGTGTGTGTGTGTGTGTGTGTGTGTGTGTGTGTGTAAGTGTATGTACATGAGTTTGTAAGTGTGTATGTTTGTACGAAGACGTATTTTGAGGAGTTTCCCACTCACAACAATTCCCAGTGTCCTACTTTAGCAGTCCTGCCAATGTCATTACCCTTAGAAGTACCTTTGGACAGCACTCAACCCTATAAGCTCCATGGCACATGTAATACTAAATAACAGTATAGTACAGTACAGATAACTACATAAGCAGGGTTTTGACACCCAGTTGTGGCAAATGTGTATGTGTGAAGGTGTTTGTACATATGTATGCTTGCAGGGTAATATATTTTGATGCCCTTCCCACCCAGTACATTTCCCATTGCCATACTGTACAAGAGCTATTGATGTAATCACCTTACACATACCTTGTGACAGTCTGAAATCTTATAAGCTCTGTGGCAAGTGCGCTAACTGCATAACACTGTAATATACATAACTAGATAAGTAGGAGTTCTATTCTCAATAGTGGCAACTGTGATACTGTGTGTGTGTTTGAGACTCACATCAGTGTGTTTATCTGTCTTTGGGTGAGACTCATATCCTCTGGGGGTATGGGGTTATACCATTTTGAGGCCTGTACCACCAAGTACATGTCCCATTACCCTACTTGACAAGGCCTGCTGATATCATTCACCCTAGATGCACCTGCATACACTTGTCAGTCTTCTGAGCTCTGTGACATGTGCAACAATGCTGTAATACTATAGTGGAAATATTTAGAGAGGTAAGGGTTCTAATCTCAAAACTGACAACTATAGTAGTGTGTGAACCTTATCCCCAGTGGCTGTTGTGTGTGTGTTGATTATACCATTGTTAAGGCCTGTTGACACTCTACCCATGACATTACTTTAAAGACCCTGTTAATGGTATCTGCCTCACATGCACCATGTAACACTATACAGCCCATACAAGTCATCTGTCCAGATGTAAATAGGATATCCACATGTTTGCAACCTATATGTGTTCTGTGTCCCCTGACAATGAGCATTCCTCTGATTTCTTTGCTAAGTATGTCACAGTTACCATACTGACACACATGCCAGCATCAGACATCGTACCTGACTGACACATCATGCTGGTGCAAAGTCTGTCACACTATCACTTGTTCAGGTATGTAGGAGCAGTATATGAGACCAATTGTTATGTCTGGTGGGTTATCCCACCATCCATGAAGGTATTTGCAAGAGTACCTGTGATAAGAGGTTGTGTGTTCTGTCCCAAACATATAATGCATGTGGAGTATGGCTTGTGTGCACAGCACTATAGTACATACAACTGGATATGTAGGGTCACTAATATGTCTATTGGCAACTGTATATGTGTTGCTGTATGCACAGCCCCTGTGGCTGTCTTCAGTGTGTGCATGTGAGGGTTATACCATTTTGTGTGCCTCTTCAACATCGTGGACTCCCCATTGCCAACCTAGTGTCAACCCATGCAGATGTCATCCACTGTAAGGACAGTTATACAGATTCTAACACCAAGCCACTGTGGTGCAATGGTTGTATCACAGTGTATTGTACATTAATAGATGGGTAGGTCACATACCCTGACAGGTGTCACCTTGATGCCCATGTGTGTCTGAATGCATGCCCCCATGCAGCGGTGTGTATGTGTGTGTGTGTGTGTGTGTGTGTGTGTGTGTGTGTGTGTGTGTGTGTGTGTGTGTGTGTGTGTGAGAGAGAGATGGCTCTAGCATGTTAAGGGCATCTGAACCCACCATTGCCAATCCTAACAGTCCCTGCATTTGTCACCCACTTCAATAGTAGTGGCAGACACAGCCACACTACAGTACTACTGTGCTATCTGTGTTATGTATCATGTGCTATCATTCATAAAACTGTGCAGGTAGTTGTTGTGCTCAGCTTTTTGTCAGCTGCCCCATGTACAGGACTATGACTGTGTGCACTACCAGCATGAGAGGCCAGACATGCACATGAGATAGCATAGACACATGCTGTTGATTGTCAGGTCAGACTAACACAGGCTGACCTGTGTCAGGAATACATACCCAAACCTGTCATACACAGACCCAGGCAAACCCTCATCAACAGCATGATGGTCAAGTGGATGTGACAGAAATGGCAGGGGCAACAGGTGCTGATAGCTGAATCTGTTGCACTGAATGTAATGGCCAAGCTGGTGAGGGACCTAGTACCAGTACCAAGTAACCTCCTCTATATGTGTGAGCCTGCAGTCCTACAGAACACACAGGTATCATGTATGCAGGCTAGGTGGCTGTGTCAAGGGTTTGTATGCAAGGTCACACTGTCTGCCGCAATTGGCCCTCACAAAGTATTGCATGTAAACACACCTGGTAACATGTACATGTACAGCTTTACCTTGGCTATGAAAAGGTCACTGTGTTTCCACTCTACCTTACTTATCATTGCTATTGTCAGCAGGCCCACAGCCTACAGACACACAGACACCTGGAACACAACCATAATACAGTACATGACACTACAGTCAATCAGCATTACTAACAGCAATAGTGCATCATGGCTAATAGGGTACATACACCTCGATGTATACCCATAACTACTGCCAGCAGACAGCACCTTACATGGCATGACATTGCTACACTGTACCATAGTCACGCTGGGCATCAGACCCATATCAGCATGTCTGTGCATCGATGATATGGTTAACAGGGCTGTGGCACATGTATCATTACATGCACAGGGTGTGGTGTTGGATTGCCAGAGGCCTAAGTTGGAAGATGTGGCTGACATCATGTGTGTGTGTGTGTGTGTGTGTGTGTGTGTGTGTGTGTGTGTGTGTGTGTGTGTGTGTGTGTGTGTGTGTGTGTGTGTGTGTGTGCAGAGGAGCTGTGCATGTCTGGTGGTGACTGGCCTGGGATATGGATGTTTGAGTGTTTGTCTGCACACCAGCAAGCAATGTTGATGCCTGACACAAGGCTATGTTGCACAGCTGTGAGACGTACATGGCAGGATGTACAGTTCACTGTCTCTCAGCAAGGATGTGGTTACTGGTTCTGCCAGAAGTATCACTGGTACCACCATGCCCACAGACAATTGCAGTACTAATCCCTGATGGTGACTGTTCTCTGCTGGACACATGTCCCTGATGGGACTAGCAAGGACAACTTGCCTATGGCCTGCTCCTGTGTGGTGTGGATAGCACCCTCCCTTCAGTAGTGCTGTTGGTACTACCAATACGGGACTGTGAATGTGCATAGCCTTGTGGGCTCACAGCTGATCTTGTCACTGACATAAATCCACCTGGCCAATGCCTTACTCCCACCACATGCTCAAGCATGGGAATTCCACTGTCGAGCAGTGACAATGTCTCACCCCACTGTCTAGCCACAGCATTGGCAAGATGACATATGGCATCACAACTGCCATGAAGGTCGTCATGCATGGTAGGGAGCACTGCATTCATGATCCTGACTATCTGTCTGGTGTTGCAGTCAGTACGTGCCTGTGCTTCCATGACACACCATAACATGTGTTTGGTGACATCTACCATGGCACTTGTGACAGGGGTTTGATGGGCAGCAGTCCTCTGTTGAGGCCCCTTGTCCATTTGCCTGTGTGTGACCTTGCCTGCTTTCTGCCTATAGCTAGTGTCTACACTCATACTCACCATACTCAACACACTAGCCTGTTCCATGCCACCACCCTTAACCTGTCCATTATCCATGACTGCTGGGGACTGGGCATGTGTGGGCATACTGACTGTGTGCGGGGACATGGTGGGTGAAAGTGGGATACCAAACAATGACACAGATCAAGGCAATGACAACCCCACCTGTGACTCACTATGACTACCATTGTCATGGGAGTCCACTAAGACGCTGACGTCAGTTTGTGAGGGGGAAGGACACCAACCCCTGTGTTCACCTGCGAGGGGAACACAACATATGTAAATTAATACCCTGCAACATTATGTTTGCTGACACACACACGCACACACACACACACACACACACACACACACACACACACACACACACACACACACACACACACACACACACACACACACATGCACATACGCACACACACTCCTGGTTCAGTCTGGCACAGCTGTGACACCTATGGTCCCTTCAGGGCAGTAAACCAAAATGAAAAAATGCCAAAACAGGTACCAAATAAACTTCAAATCAACATCCATGGCACCCTGGATACCAAAATGAAACCACCAATAGGTCCAAGCAGTGAAAGTTTATTAAGAACGACACCACATAAACGCACTTAAAACAGAAATACGTTTTTGTCTCCTACTTCCTCAGATGTGGACTGACAGGCTAGTAAATCTCTTCATTTTATATATCTCTTATAATTATCATCTAATAGCATTCTAAAACAGATGACAATCCATTACAAAGTGCTTCTGAGCATAGTAAGCTCTAAAATAGTTTGTTACCCCATGGATTCTCATGAACACAGAGGGCAACAAACTATTTTGGGACTTACTATGCTCAGAGGCACTTTGTAATGTATTTTTATCTGTTTTAGGATGCTATCAGATGATAATTAGAGGAGATATATAAAATGAAGAGATTTGCCAGCCTGTTAGTCCACATCTGATGAGTAGGAGACGGAAATGTATTTCTGTTTTAAGTGCATTTATGTGGTGTCATTCTTAATAAACTTTCACTGCTTGGACTTATTGGTGGTTTTGTTTCAATATCCCTTCAGGGCAGACCTTATGGCATTTTTGCCTGCTGCAATCCATCTTTTTCACGGTTTACCTTTATATGTGTGTATTGCACAAGGGCAAACAGCAATTTTCCGAAAGACAGTTTGCAAAGTTTGCAAACTCCGAATGGAAAAAGGTTTGAATGTGCAATGAGCGAATGCACAGTGAGATTCGTTCATTGCACATTCGACATTCTGGGGCATATTGCACTATAGTGGGGATTTGGAAATGGTTTCTTTCCCCACTGCAGTGCGATCTTGTAGTTAGAATAATAAAGTAGGGGGGGTGCAGCCCCCCCACATGGTAGGTGCAGGGGGTCTTGCCCCCTGCATTACACTTTATCTAATGTTTTTTGTCGACATTACTGTTCGAAAATCAGTGAATCGGCTGTTCGATTTGCTGATGTTCGAACATTTACAACTGTCGCTGTTTGAAGTTTCATGGTTATGATTCCCTCATATGAGCAATCCCACCAATGTGTTTCGCCGTTATAAAGGTAAACCCTTTTTCACTTCTACTTTCATGCCCACAACAAAGGGTGAAAAATCCTACTGTGTGATGGGCCTAGTAGCAGAATAGTAATTGTTGCCAAGACCAAGGCTATTGGAGTGAGCTACACAGTGTCACCAAGTGCATATGCATGTACTGTAATAGCTGACTTACTGCTATACAGACCACATGCAATGACAAGGTGTAACAATATGTGATGATAACTGATGAGGGCACAAGATTATACACTATCACTGTAGTACATGCACAGCTCAGACTCACTGGGATTCATTTCACACATCTTTGCAGGACAGTCTGCAATACATACAGGAAACATGTAAAGTACTAGGTGCATAGCCTCATAAGATGATACCAGGCTATTGGCCCTGATACCCTCATAAGCCTGGCCTGGACTTTTGCCCATGCCCCTTCCAGGCCAGCACCTGTTTCCTCTGTCCAGGTGGGATACACATGAGATCCCAGGGGTGTCTCATCCATTTAGTCCACAACACACCCCCGCAAATAAGTCTGATGCAAAAGGCCAAAATTCTCAATATTACGCAAAAACAAAAGCCAGCACCATATTAGTAAGACAAACCATATTTATTGTGGCAACACCATGCAAAATCAGACCGGTTTTAGCACTTTTGCCTTCTTCAGTGATAAATGTCTCATCCATTTCCCATGCAGTACTCCAGCTTCATCTTCAAGAGGGCTATACATGTACTCTGCTAGATATGGGGAGGAAGTGTATTTTACAGACAGTGTAGTGTGTAGGACACTACACTATCCCGCTAACAACAAGTACTATACTTGTTATAGACAAGGTGAGGGCCGTGAGTGCATGATGCATGAGTGCAATCTGTCTTACAGATATGCAGAAATACCATTAAGGCTGGTTTGGACATGGCCTTGTATGCCAGACACAGGTCACCTATAATTAGTCTGTATGAGACTGAGTACAGGGACAGGGCTTTCAGGCTACCTGTATAGGATATGTGTTGCAGACCCTGGAATTGCCTGGTCAGGAACCTCTGTGGTCTCTGCATCTGCTGCATTTGTTGGCAAGGTACATGTCAAAGGAGCCATCATACTTGGTAATGCGTTTGATAAGGGTGGAGTACAGGGATGTTGTGGCCTCCTGGTTCCTGCATGGCATACCCGTATTTGTGAGGTGGGCCATGTAGACAACCTTCCGTACAATGGTGCCCACATGGTGGGAAACTGTTAGGTTGCTACCAACCTTTGTGCACAAGTCACTTCACAGCTGATTGGATGCTCAGTACATTATTACTGTCATAATTAGTGTGGATGACATCTGCCACAGCAAGGAGAATGATGCCTCTCCTGGCATTCAGTTTGCAGAAATGCTTCTTGTACCAGTCATTAACTGGGTGAGGGCCTCTTGGGGGATGCTCACACCAGTCGGAGAATGTAAGACAGTGGCCAACTTGCAAGCATCTGTTCACCTGGTTAGCCACATACCACTACTTTTGTCCTGTATCTCAGATACATCTATCCCGAAATAGTAGAGGCCCCCAGACTGATCCTTGGGGTACACCACTTTGGAAGATTCCACTACTAGAGGTAGTTTCCACTACTTTGACTGAGTGGGTACTATCATTGGGCCAGTTAGCTACCCATCTGTTAACATACACGTTGGTGCTAGCTGTGTAACGTATGTATCTTTGCCACCTGGGGATTATTGTGAGAGAACTGGGCTAGGTGAAGGTAGGCATTGTTCACCATCTTCCCCTTGTCCTTGTGCTTGTTGACCACTTCAGAGAGGCCAATCAGATTTAACAGGCCTGAACTCCCTTTGACAATACCATGCTGTTTGGGCTCAGGCAATTTGATGTTGACAATGTCCCTGTTCATAATGTCCTTTATATTGCCTTCCATGCTCTTGCAGAGCAGGCTAGTTAGGCTGATGTGCATATGATTGGCTGGGTCGGTGGATTGCTCTACCTTTCTGTATAGGGATGACAGTGGCTGTCCTCTGTGCAGATGGGATGACACCAGTGCTCAGGGTGTGGTTGACTACAGTGCAGAATGGATCTGAAACCCCATGCCTGTGTTCATGTAGATGTAGCCAGTGATGGTATCAGGCCTATGGACACTTCTGTGTGTTGCCTTTGAGAGGGCATTACAGACCTGCTTCCTGATGATGAGGGGAGGGGGCAGGTGTTGTGCATGTCCATGTGTACCAATGGGGAGACAGGGGGGTGATGTTTAAACTTCATCTGTCTGCAGCTGGTTGCCTATATTTATGCTGTATGTGTATGTGGTGTTATTGACCACCACAACAGAGCAGATTTGTGTGTTGCATCTGGGATTGCAGACACATGTGTGGAAGGCCTAGTGATGGCCTTGGTAGATGTGCTCAATTTGCACTCAAAGATAGCCTTAGAGTAATTCACCTGTGACCTTATTTGCTTGTGCAGACCAAGGTGACATTGCTTCCAAAAAGTGACCTGTTCCTTCTTGGCCCTGTCCAGCACTGATTTCCTCCTATTATGGTATTTGTGTATTGTTGCTGTCTACCACAGGTGTTTACCCTACCTTGACAGAGATGATGTGCTGTCAGGTATTGCTGAGTCCATACAGCCATATAGGTGCCCACATAGTATTGTGGTGTGGGCCTGGACACTACTTCTAGTTCCAACTGATTGGATGTTGGATGTAAAGCTACTTCTATCTGCTCTGAGGTGATTTATAGTCATTTGTGTAGAGTCAATTTTCTTTGATCCTGAAAGGGGGGGGCAGGGGAGATGATGACCTGAACAGTGATGGTTATGTGGTCAGATCTTACCAAGGAAGATAACACTGTAGGAGTGGCTTCTCATTTTGGTTTGGACCAGGTACAGGTTATTTCCACCTGTTATAGGAGTGTTGACTGGCTAAGCCACTGCATTGCCATTGACAAAGCTTAGGAATGTCTGTACATTCATGTTCAGGTGGCATAGGTCACTCACACTATGGTTGGGCAGTTGAAGTCACCCAGGAACAGGGTACATGACTGAATCCTGACAGATTCTAAAAAGTCCTAATAGGTGTGGTGGGTGTCCATAGTCATGATTGGAGGCCTGTAGCTAGCTATAATTTGAGTAGGTGTTTTGTCAACTAACTGCACTCGGGATGTCTCCCGCACATCATGCTATTAGGCCAGCCTGGAAGTTTGTATATATGTTATGTTCAAAACTCCACCTCCTGTGGCTTTGCAGCCCTCTATTTGAGGTCTAAACATATAATGGGATGAGTAACCTGGCAAGGTTGGTATGCTCTCCACAGCTACAAAGCAAGTGTCAGTGAGTTTCTATCAGTGACCCTCCAAAAGATGTTAAAGCTGAGATCCAAAATCCATTTATATAATCTGTATCTACCTACCCCCTGGCAATAATTACACTACAATTGAGAATATCTTAAGTTGGATATCCTCTTCCTACCCACAAGAAACTATAATTTTAGGAGACTTTAACTGTGATTGGTCCTCTACTAATACAAATAATTCTTCATCTCACATTAATCTACATGGCTTTACTCAGCTAATCTCTAATCCCACAAGAATTAATAAACCCAATAACAAAGAAAGTATTTTAGATTGGATTCTTATTAACAAACAGCAACAAACATATACAACAGGAACTTTGCCTGATGAAGTAAGTGATCATTCCTTAACTTACATCATAAGACAAAAGAGTGACATTAATCACATTCCTACCTACAGGGTTTTACGTAACAAGAAACACTTCAACCTATCATCATTCAAAAATGAATTAAAAGCCTGTAAATGGGATCTTCTAAAAACCCTAACACTGGAAGATGCCATCACATATTTCAATACCAAATTCCTATCGATAGTTGACCAACATGCTCCAAAACAATCTATCAGAATTAAATCTAAACCTGCCCCCTGGCTGTCCAAAGAGACAAAACAGAATATATTACTTAGGAACAAAGCGTGGGCTAAATGGAGATGTACAAAAACAACTTCAGACCAACAAACCTTTAGACAGTTAAGAAATAGCACTAAAAAAGCTGTTCTTACAGATAAAAAAAACTATTATTGTAAACTACACCAAACTCATCATAACAACCCCAAAAGGTTCTGGTCAACCCTAAATTCACTCCTACACCCAGGCCATTCTACTACACCTTCACCTTCTGGGACCGAAAAGAATACCTCACATCAAACTGCCAATGCCTTTAACTCCTTTTTCACAGACACCATTAATTCACTAGCTAGTCATCTTACTATAGACAAAGCAAATATTAATGCTGGCACATCTACTAATCTCCCTATATTCCAACTACAACCCATCTCTACTTCTTACATCCTTAAACTCATCCAAAAACTCAAACCTTGTACCCCTTCTGCTGATCAGTTAACATCTGAATACCTTCAAAAAGCAGCTGAAGAAGTTGCCTATCCCATATCTCTCATTATTAATAGAACCATCAGTGAGGGTACCATACCTGTTATGAGGAAAATTTCCACATAATTCCTTTACACAAAGGTGGTAGCTCAAATGACTATTCTAACTATAGACCTATTGCACTCTTATCTCCCTTAGCAAAAATCATGGAGAAATGTATTCATCATCAGCTAATGCACCACCTTACTCAATATAACCTACTAGCCAACTGTCAACACAGCTTTAGGCCATTTCATAGTACTACAACAGCTCTCCTATCTTTTACTGAATGTATAAACAGAAACCGAAATAATAATATTCTGTCATCTGCACTCTTTATAGACCTGTCAAAAGCCTTTGACATGGTAAACCATAATATGAAACCCTTGAATCCCTCTCTCTAGATACCAAAGCTATTCAATGGTTCACTTCCTACCCTAATAACAGGCAACAGGCAGTTCTCTGGGATAATACTCTTTCATCCCTTCTGCCAGTCTCTCTTGGAGTACCACAGGGGTCCATCCTAGGACCTCTCCTCTTCTCTTTATTCATAAATGACTTACATGCAGCAATACCTCAAGCTACTTGTATTCAATATGCAGACGACTCCACACTCATATGCTCTGCAAACTCTTCCTTGAACTACTAACCCTCACACAGAATGTATTTAGCACAGTTGAGGCATGGTTCTTGGCTGCCTCCTTTTGAATAAAACAAACTCCTACTCTTCAGGCCCCTCTTAGACTTCACAATTACATCCAACAATGGCACACATATAGCCCTGACTCTACCACTAAGCTATTGGGTATTTTAATTGACAATAACCTCACTTTTGATAATCATATTAATAACACTATTAAAACTGTTAATAGAAAGCTTGGCTCCTTATATAGAATTAAAACCTTCTTAACTCCACAAGCAAAAATCACACTTGCACACTCTCATCTTATTTCTACTCTTCTTTATGCCTCATCCATATACACAAACCTAAAGAAAAATAACCTTACTAAACTAGCAAATGCATACTATAGCATTGCTAGATTTAAACCCATTTCAACTCACCACTGTCACAATCTACAACAACTACACTGGCTTGAACTAGAAAATACACTACTACTCTCCCAAATTACTTTTGTTCACAGAATTTTTTACCAACCTAAAAATACTCCTATACTGTCTGACCTTATTTCTCCTTATTCTAACCTAAATTCTTTACGCTCCTCTAACAAACTTCTGGTCAAGATAAGTAAGTCCAATAACATAGCAGGTGATTCACTTTTCGCCAACACTATAGGTAAATACTGGAATCGTCTACCAGCCACTCTAACTTCTATCTCATCACCCTTCCTCTTTAAACAAAAGCTCAAACAACATCTAAAAACACTCTGGCTATGCCCATGCATCAATCCTGACTAATCTCATGATTCTACTAACTACTTTTCTCTAAATCTCCTTTCTCTCCTGTTTCTACTCTTTGCCCTTGAGTAGTTTTCTCTACCTCCCTTGGTATTTAGCCTCTGTTATGAATGTATATACTTCCCTCTATGGTTTACACTTACTTTTTAATTAAACTCTTCTTGAATGTTTTTACTAAAGTATAATCTCTCCAATCTTGTACTGTAAAGAAATTTGAGTTAATGTGCTTACTTATTAATATTTTATAATTACTAGAATTTAGAATAAACCTTATTTCTGATGTATTTTACTAACTAATTACTTTCTTTATGTAAAAGACTTTGTTTGTATTAACTTCAAGGTGGAGCTTTTCTCCCCGGGCCTCTGCTGAAAATGGAAATGTATCCAGTTGGACTAGCCCGGTAAACAAATGTAAAATAAATAAAATAAATAAATAAAGTTTGTCGAAACTTCAACAGTTCAAACACCATATGTTTGAACTGTGAAGTTCGAAAACTGATTATCGCAAAGCCAAGGGACACTGAATTCATTCCCAGGGAAAGAATTTGGTGAGCCATTTATGCGGCTTCACTATTCCCTCCACTGTAGTTCAAAGGTTACGGACCGAGTTAAGGTAAGTGTGCGAACGGACCGGGTTAAGGTGAGTGTGCTATAGTTATGGACCTTAGGGTTAGGGAGCAGGTAAGGTGACTGTGCGATAGTTACCGACCTTAGGGTTAGGGAGCGGGTAAGGTGAGTATGAGATAGCTACGGACCTTAGGGTTAGGGTTTGGGTTAAGGTAAGTGGCTAGATAGTAGTGTATGTACAGTTTAGTGTAGGGTTAGAAGTAGGGTTTTGTGAAGTGTATATGTGTGGATTATTTATTTTGGTGTGCTTGTATTGTGTGTGTGATTTCTTGGAATAGCGATTTTTTTTCCCTGGGGAAAAAAAATCGCTGTTCTAAGCCTTTGATGGTTTTGCACTTCGAGGTTAGACGTTCAAACATATGGTGTTCGAACTTCTGCTGTTTCGTCAAAGTGATATAGACCCAGTGTCAGTGAGTGCACAAATGTCGGTATCCTACAGGATAAGGTACACCTGCATAGACATGGGTTTCATGCTAAGACAGCTGATGTTAGAGCAAGTCATCTGAACAAGGGCACGCGTCACTGGTGGGTAAAGGCCAGAAAATAGTGTCACTTTATGACACACGTAGTTGCCAGCAATGACAGTGTCGCATTCACAGGTCTACTCCACAGGATATTACTTCTGACAACGAAATGTATGCTATTATGTTATGACTTCAGTCTTTAATGGGTTGCCAGTGATGTAGCAGTAAAATAAACACCACTGAGATAAAGCCAAGCTGTAAAACAACAAAATGTCCAAAAAGAAATAAAAAAACCATCTTCACAGCACCAAGTATTAAAAATGTAGAGTTTTAATGCGAATATTCCAATTTTCCAAAACAAAGCTTTCGGACAAAGTCCTTCATCAGTGTAACAAGTTCTCTACTATATACATTCTTTTATATAACCTTAAAATAATCACATGACATAGCTTAACCTATTATATAAATATATTAATTAATGAGCATAGAAATTTAAAGCTACATATCATTAATTCATTTTAATATAATAAAAATAGCAATAATAATAGAATAAAAAAGACTATTAGTTCATTTTAACAAAGTTTCATATATTGCTGTTTATATTTCAAAATTGGCTTAATAGAAACTTGTTTATTAATTCCAGGTGGAGAATCCGCATGAAGTTGAATAATCCACTCATATTCCTTCTTTTCCAACTTGGTATTAATATCCCCTCTTCTTAAACTTGGTTCTAAAACATCTATAACCCTAAATACAAAACTATGTGCTGGTCCTTCTTCATCTATATGTTTAGCTAATGCATTTTTTAATATACTCCTTCTAATGTTCAATTTATGTTCTATAATTCGATTTTTAAGTTTTTGAGTAGATTTTCCTACATAAAATGCCATACATAATGTGCATCTAGCTAAATATACTATTAAGGTTGTATTGCATGTTGCCCAACAACTAAAATAAAACTTTTTCTTACTTATAGGATGAGTAAAAGTAATAGAAGAACATATGTCAGGGCAACATGAGCAATTAAAGCAAGAAAATGTACCTTTCTTATTTGGAGTAGCTGTTGCCTTTCTATTTAACGAAAAATCATTATAACACAAACGTTGTTTAAGGTTACCACAATTCTTGTATGTAAATAGGGGAGTTTCAGGAATTATGTCATTTAAACCAGATAAAGCTCTTAATATACCCCACTTTTTCCTTCTAATATCCTCAGTAGGTTTACTATTCCTACTATATGTCATGGTATATCTCAGATGACCAGATATATTGTTGTCCCATTTTCTATTAGGTCTATAGCCATCTTTCGAGAAATAGGGCTTGATTTCATTTCCTCTCTGGTTCAACACTTCTTCTCTAAGACTGGATAGTTGTAACATATCATATCCTCTATCATTAAATTCTTTAGTCATCTCATTTATTTGCTCAATACATATATTAACATCAGTACCGAGTCTATTAACCCTTATATATTGACTCTTTATGGTACCTTTAAAGATGTGCCCAGCAGTGTACTGGGTTCAAGACTTGGAAGTGATGCATTTTTTTCATTAATGTTAAATTACCAGAATGCATGATATGTTTGTAAACGCATTACACATTTCCATGGTGGAGTGGTATGCTGCTGTGATTGTAGTGCACTGCATCCCAGGTTCAAAACTTGATAACTCTGGTTATGTTGTTGGTGGCTAGAACAGGGGCTTATGGAGACAGAATGATTAAGGTACTTTTAAGCAGTTTTGTGTGGCTTTGCATGAAGTTAAACAATGTTAACAGATGGTTAAGCCCTCATAGCTTCAGTTAGCACCGCTTACTCCCACTTACACCCATGCTAATTTTAATGAAAGAAAACTAAAAAGGGTGATAAGAAAGTGGTGAAATGGTGACAAGCAGGGGTAAAACATTAGGAAAACCAGCTAGGGATGTGCAGGACAGGTGTAAGAAAAGACCATGTTTCTACATTTCTTCTGCAGCAACAGCTGTGAATAATGTGTAGAATTTGGAATTTACAGCCTCACACTCCACATGGAGGGATGTAAGTGATAGACATTTGGAGAATAGTTTGTGAGTAGATTGATTAACTACACTGTACATGGGGTTGAAATGTAGAGCTGCATAATGGGCAATGATTTTTTTGCAATATAGATGCCCTTTTTTTAGATGAGAGTGGGATGTTGGGGAAGGGCTTTAGGTATGTTTGGGGAGGTAGGTTGTGTAGGATGCATAGCATTTGCAGGCAGACAAGACAGACAAGACAACAGACAGGGGTGGTATATGACACATGAGGAGTGTAAACACCTTGTACAGGGAAGATGGTTGGGAATAGAGACCTATGAGCCCCCAAATAGATACAGTGGGACTGAGGTCCCTACCCATGGGCAGTCACCACTGCACCTTCATGGCTCCAAAGGTGGCTGTGCTGGGTGCTGGATGAGAAGGGCAGCCTGCCCCTCGAGGTGCACCAGGCAGCCCTTCATCTGGCGCAACTGCCCACCCAACTCAGAGTGGATGACGCTGTGCACCATACCCCAGAACTGTCAGAAGGTGACAGGCACCTCTCTGAGCCCACACCATGGGTGGTGGGCCCCTTCCCGTGAGGCAGTTCCACCAGGAGGTGGTGCAGGACAAGTGGAGAGGGATATTCCAGGTAGGGTCCCAGATGTGCTGGGGCCTGGTGTCATGGCCAGATAGAGTGGGACAGGTGGATCTGCCAGGATTTGACTTCCCAAATGTGCTATGGTGTTGGGATTTTTCCAGATATATTGGTTATTCATGAACAACACATTTCAACCTTAGTTATAACAGCATGCATGGGTGTTCCCATTAATCCAAACCAACAAATTTGTAACAGTTACATAGCAAACAGAACACATTCATAAATGTAATAACAGTAAGCATATTAATAGCATGCAAGTTAAATTGATGGCAACAGGCCACCAATAATGGTATTTGAGCAAGGTATGTTAATATGCAACCAATGAAATATATGAACAATAATAGAACACATGTCCCAACAATAGGTTTTGTGAACAACATACCCGTGGTATATGAATAATAATTATTGATGCAGATGACAGTTGAGGGGAGAGAATAAAAAGTCCATTAACAACTGTATTGGCTTCTATTTTTCACAACAGTATTGCTCAATACTCTACAGGTATGCCCTCACTTTGCATCTACCTATGGCCCATAGCTTCTGTGGCACATACATTCCTGTTAGACTGTCAACCTGTAATGGTATGGGGCAGACTGTACACTCTGTGACTACTTTACTGGAGATTGCTTGTAAATGTCGGGGTTACATACTTGACAAAGAAGGGGTACCCTGCAATGATCTTGTGTGAGTCTGCTACTAGCATAGTTCACCTGGATTCCTGTGTCCAAGGTGATTGGCAGCAGTGACCACTATCCATGACAGCGTGACACTTGAAAGACATGTATCGGGAAGAGGGCAAGGTGTATGTACCTATCCTGCTGACATTTGCAGTCATATGGGGTTAGACAGTGGAACAGTTGTACACGGTGTATTAGTATACCCTTCATACAGCTACTACACTCATTTCTTTACCTGTAAGACCTGTGGGGGTAATTTCTGTTAGCATCTTCTGAATGTTTTTACAAATATTGAGGTGTATTAGTATTCCCTTCATACAGCTACGATACACATTTCTTGACCTGTAAGAGCTGTGGAGAAAATATCTGTTAACACTTTCTGACTGTTTCTAAACATATTCAGGTGTATTAGTATACCCTTCATACAGCTACTAGACACATTTCTTTACCTGTGAGACCTGTGGGGAAAATATCTGTTAACACTTTCTGACTGTTTCTACAAATATTCAGGGCTTCTATTGTGTATATATGCACACATCTCAGTACCACTCCCTGGATTTGAATCATGTCTGGGTGTGCTAAAATGAAGATCACACTGAGCTACTTGGATACTGCTGTTCCATGCTTTACTGATTTCTGACTAATACTCTCTGTGTTGGACAGTCTGACTTTGTAATCCTGAAATTCATGCATGGCAGATGAAATAATATAATCTGGAAAGCAAAGGTTAACAAAAGACTGTAATGCATACTAGCTGTTTCCCAGAACAGTCTCAGTTATTTCATGCTGCTAACACCATATTTGCTGTTACGAACCTGTACACATTCAATTTCTACAACAACATACTAGAGTAAATAGAACAGTTTGTTGTATATTTTTATTGCAGTGAAATGGCACTTTTATTAATGGACATCCTGTGGATAAGTATTCATGTGACAAATGTGTTTTATTCATTAGACACAGTACACAATCTACCTACTGCCAGTAAACAATGCACTCCTTCTACTTTATGGCACTATATACTGCAAGATATATCTGTATTCACCAGCCTGTCAGCACATCCTTGTCATTCTGATGGCATGGGCCTCAATGTTCATAGCCGTCTCTTCTGCAGCTGTCGGAGTGAGAAACTAATACCATGCATACCTGTCTATCACATACTAAGGCCACAATTTGGTACAGCTCTATCTGGGATACTTACAAACTAATGGAGGATGCTGGTCCAGAGCATCTTGGATCCACTGGGCCAAGAGCTCCCCCTTCCCACACTTTAGGTCAGCATAATGATGCCATACATGCTCATCAGTTTGGAGGATTCCAGTGGCACTGGTGAGGTTATGTGCCATACAGTCACAGACCTCCCCTTTGCACTGAGAGCCATGGTGCTGGCCCTGTAGCAGTCTGTCATCATGGTGTCCTATGAGAAGTCAAGCCATGACCCTGGATTCCAGGATTCCCCAGAGCTGCACTAGAAAGTGCGTTCCCTCTCCAATGCCAGACATGTTCCTGGAGGGATCAAACTAAACAGGTTATGGCTGTATTCCCACCTGCATGATTTAAATAAGGCTATATTCCTGTCCTTTGCCAACATTGGACCATTTAAAAAATGCTGAGCACAGCTTAGCAACACGCAAACCTACTAAGCTTGGTTGAACCATGCTTAAAGGGGTAATTGCTGAGCATTGCTTAACAGTGCACAGATCCGTTTAGCTGAGCTGACTGCTGTTTAGCATTCACATTTAAACAATGCTTATACTGCCTAAGCATAGCTGACCATTCCTAACCATTGCTCACTTTTCATTTTACAAAAATATCGGGATAATGACTTTATTAATCATTCCTGACATATTAGTAAGTGTATATGATTTCCTTTACATGATATCCATGTATGTGCTTTCATTACATTACCATGGGGTGTGACTATACTATTTCACAAGTTATATGCACTCACAATTACATGTTGGACCAGCTACACTACCCTGGTTGACAAATATCAATTACTACATAATTTAAAATTAAAATAATAATTTTAACTCTGCTTTTCCATGTAAAAACGAAGTACCTGTCTTGGCATTCAAACCATGAATGCCTGCATATAAAGCCATGACTCTAACCACTATGCTACCTTGGTGTAAGGCTTTTAGTAGTATATTTTCATTTATCTACTATAGGATGTTTAAGCAATGCTGAGCAGAGGGCCATAATGTGCACACCAGTTCAGCCTCACTTAAACATACCTTAGAATGGAAAACAATAATAAACCAGTTTATTTACATGTATCTGTACTCCTTGTCAATCAAAGTACAGGAAATTGTAAAGGGACACATACGGACAGATTTTAATTATTTCTCTTACAAAGTAAGGAAGTGTGACTCTGGTTTTCCAGCAAATCACTGGCAAATCACTTGGGGTTTAAGTCAGAACATACTGAAAGATATTTAGGTTTCAGACTTCATACCCTTCAGGAAATCCGTGCCATTGCAGCTTTCTGGGTTTGTCAGTGCAATATTTAAAGAGTTTCCCTATTCTTATGTCTTTGTCCCCCCATTTTTTATGGATTTGTACAGCTTTTTTGCTCTAGGAGATTGAGAGGTATGTGAGGCAGGCATCTGGGCATTCTGCAGAAACCTGCACAGTTGATGGCTATGGTCACACAGCACTTTCAGATGGCAGATGTTTGTGTTTCAGTCTTCATACCCATCAGGAAGTCCGTGCTTCTACAAACCTTTTATTCTATCAGCTTTCTGGGTTTGTCAGTGCAATATTTAAAGAGTGTCCCTATTTTTTCTGTCTTTGTCCCCCAATTATTTATGGCTTTGCACAGCTTTATTGTTCTAGGAGGTTGAGAAGTATGTGTAGGAGGTTGAGATGTATGTGAGGCAGGCATCTGAGCATTCTGCAGAAACCTGTACAGTTGATGGCTATGGTTGTATGGTAGTTTCAGATGGCAGACATTTGTGTTTCAGACTTCATACTATGCAGGGAGTCTGTGCTACTGCAAATCTTTTATTATATCAGAATTCTGGGTTTGTCAGTGCAATATTTCAAAAGTGTCACTATTTTTATGCCTTTGTTCCCCCATTATTTATGCCTTTGTACAGTTTTTTCCTCTAGGAGGTTGAGGAGTATGCGAGGCAGGCATCTGGGCATTCTGCAGAAACCTGTACAGTTGACAGATATGGCTATACAGCAGTTTTCCAATGAAGGGGGTGTGTGACAGAACCTGTCACACATCCCTGCATTTTTTTCTTGCTCCCCAATCTATTTATGTGTCCAAAGAATCTGAAATACTCAATTTACTTCATTTCATTGCTGTGGACACTGAAATGCTTTTTAAACGTGTCATATGGCACTGTCTGAGTGGAAGGGGTGTGTTAGATCTGTGTGCACTATCTGTAAACACTCCCTGCCCCACTGAGTGCAGAGAGTGGGTGCACTGTCTGAACACACTCCCTGCATTCAGTGGTGTTCATGCCCACATATTTGTAACAGTAGCACGCCTCTATGGATATGCAAGGCACACTACTGCTATGGCTTGCACAGACACAGTCCACTCGATGAGTTTAATGAATCCCAGAGTTGGTCTATTTTACTGAAGTTTCATATTTTTAATCCAAAATATGGTATGTGAAAACTGACAGTGGGACATGATTTACAAATAAAAATGCTTAGTGCCACACAACAGTTTAACATAAAGACTATTGAAGTGCTACCCTAAAGCTCCATAACAAAATTCTATATTGGCAAACACAATTATGCATAACATTCAAATGGTTAAAATGGGAATAGGAATCATTTTACATTAAAATATACTTAATATATAAGTATGATAAATAAACTACTAGATAAAAAAATTTTAACATGAAAAAAATACAGATGCCTCAAGCACTATTAGGAATGTGGCACCATCTATACCATTCACTCCTCCTCATGGTTTAATGCATATATTTAGATAGATACTGGTGCAGAAAATTGTATGTAATGTAATATATATGATTACTGGAGAAATCACTTTGAATATAGATGACATTTTCAGTATCTCTGTCTTATTTTCTCAATATCCAGTCAGCACAAAATGTTGGATGTGAAAAACATTTAATAAAAATGGAAAACACATCTGCACTAGTAAAGAAACACATTTGTTTTCATGGATTTTTGTGGGGTCCATGTGACTGAAAGTCGAAACATATAATCTGAGCCAGAAGTAATGGTCTAGCTACAAATGGCAGAGATTTTCTTGCTATATAGAAATCTGTTCTAAAGCTAGAAGCTTTAGACTCAACAAATCAACTTTTTCTTCAGTTAAGCATTTTAGCCAAAGAGCAAGGAAAACTACATTGAGCTACATTCCTGCATGCAACTAGGAATAAGGCCTTAAAAGTATTCCCTGCTTTACTTTTCTATAAAAAATGAAAAAGACTAGGCCACAACAAGAGATAATTTCAACAGCTGTTTTTAGCTCAAAACAAATTTTCCATTTATTTATCATGTATTCTTAATATGTGCACAAGTTCCTACAGACACTATAGATGCATATGTTACTGACATGAAAAAGAGAACTAAAAATTGTGAATTCATTGATCTCTTTGATTCATTAGTAAGATATAAAATAGTTTGTGGTATAAGAAATGATGAAACAATGGTCAAGTTATTCAGAGTTTGCAGTTAATGTCGAGGGTTAATGCTTTAAAATGCAGAGGATTAAAACTCCAAACTGTTAATGAGCTTCTTCCTGAATCTTCTACCTCTGTTTTGCTAATGTGCAACTTTTATCAAGTCACGTAACCAGACAGTGCCCTGGGTCACCCGTGAAAATGGCACTTGTATGTAATCGGCTTGCCAGTTTAACAAATCTATGAAGGGACAGATGGAGAAATAGATTTGGCCTTATCAAATGATATGGATATGTGCTAGACAAGTGAAACTGATAGCACATAAATGATAGAATTAGCTGAAAAATGGCATTTGTCAGATAAAAAGCAATTCAAATGAAAAGTGAAAAATAAGAATATTGTGTAAAGGTGATGTAACAGAAGTGTCTTTAATGTACATACATGCATGTGGGGCATAATGTTTATCTGCAAGTACTTTTAAAGCACTTGAATGACTAGAAAATACTGGACAGGAAGTGTGCACACATATTTAATATTTTTTTGGCTACCAGGTTGCACCATTAGTTTGAAGGTTGCTGATAAGCAGTTTTAAAAACAAAAAAGTACAACATTCTGTTTCAAACAATAATGCTGGAGTTAACTCTCCTAATATTTTAGTCAATTTACCATGTGGGATTTGCCATGAGTGAATTTAGGAATGATTAAACAAGTAGTATACATATACAAGACATTTTGAATTCACTGTGCAGTCACAGCAACAATTCCAAATAGCTGATCCATTTCCACATTTAGAATGGATATTAGGATAGCATCTCATACAAACAAAACCTGATATTAAGGCACTGATAAATATCCAAGTAATGCATCCAAGGAATACATTAGTAATCTAGAATAGGAATGAAAACAAATTGCAAGCTTAATTATTATTAAGAGGCAATCAGAGCAAAGTCAGCTGGTGAGTAATATACAACTGCTATACAGAAATAAAAGAACTAAACTTTCCACTGATTTGCAAAATTAGAATAAAGTTATTACTTGTAAGCATTATTCACTGCTTTCATTTTTAATTGTGGCCTAAATGCTAAATAATAAGGACCCAATTCAGAAAGGTTAACATGAGGTATACATGGGGTGTACATCATGCAGTAACCATTTCTGATTCAAAAATAAACTTATCACATTGCTTTCACAATAAGATGTACAGTACCAGTGTGGGCTGACACTGCAGCTATGCTAAGTGATTATAAGACAGTCGGGGGGGAGAAACATATACTAATTAACCGTGTGCTCTCCCCCAGTAATGCCTGTGGTAAGGCATTTATACAGCAAAGCAAATCACAGTATTGTTTGGCTATGTAAAGTAACATGGCTGCTCATGGTCACTTGTGTTAAAGATCATAGCCAAAAGCTTGTTTTCACCCACTATGGTAGAGGAAAGTGCCAGGGAGTTTAGTAGGCAGGTAGTGTATGTGTAGTGTGTGTGTGTGTGTGTGTGTGTGTGTGTGTGTGTGTGTGTGTGTGTGTGTGTGTGTGTGTGTGTGTGTGTGTGTTTGAATGCTTGTTTTTCTGTGCTGGCTGGGAGGTAACAGCATCGGGGCTAAAATGGGGCTTATGTTACGCATGTGTCTGTAAATGTAACAGTGAATGGGTAAGTGTGTATGTTAGTGTGAAGGTGTGGGAAAGGCAGTGTGTGAAGGTTTGTATGCATGGATGTGTGAATGTATGTGTTTGTAGGGAAGCTATTATACCTTTACATACTCCTAGACTAACAAGCAAATTCTGCAATAATCGGGGGTGGCACTGGACACCAGCAATACTCTTTATATTATACCTTTGAAACACTTAGGAAAACAACCAAAAAAGTATATCTAACACAAAATATATTGGTAGGAGGGGAACAGTAGGCACCAGGGATACTCTGCATATTGTGCTTTAAAGGCACTTAGAAAAACAAAAAGCAAAAAATGTAGCATGAATGACATGGGGATGGGCATGACCGAAAGGCATTGAAAAGTATTCCAGTCCTGTACCCTCACTAGTTCACTTTAGGATATTAGTCTACTACAGCACCACTCAAAACAGGGATAGTATAAAATATTACCTAAAACTGAAATAAATAAATGTGAAGCAGAAAAGGGGGCAAAAAGCTTCATACTGTTCATAGTTGACACAGGAAATAGCAGCATTAACTCACTACACTAAGTCTCATGATTGTTTTCGCATAATAAGTATGAAACTCTAACTTCTGGCATTATTTAATGATGACTGCAAGGGTTTCTGATTTATGATGGACAGGGTGCATACAAGTATATCTCCCAACCATTTAGCACAGGAAATTTGAACTCTGCCAAAAAATAACAGATGAGCAAAAACCCATAGTCAGAGATAAATTTTAATTATTTCTGTTACAAACTTAGAAAGTTGCTTGACCATGCATTTTCTGAAGGATATGAAATCTAAAACTCAAATATCTATCATCATTTACAAACTGCAGTCCTCAATGATGTGCCAGAAAAAGGAATAGACATAAAATATGAGGCTAAAATCTGGGCATTCTGTAAAAATCTGGACAGCTGAGAGGTATACCTGTAAGAGGAAACAGAAGGAGCATCTTGTAAAATCAGGGAGAGCTGAGAGGGCTGTGAATGTGTGTGTGTGTGTGTGTGTGTGTGTGTGTGTGTGTGTGTGTGTGTGTGTGTGTGTGTGTGTGTGTGTGTGTGTGTGCATGGGGTTCTGGACAAAGTCTCAGGTACTCTAGGTGAAAGGAGGAAGAATTTCTGAAATATGACTCAGAGTCACTTAAAAAGTTAATAGAGCATTGCAAGGCAGTTTCTGCACAATACAAAGTATGAAACTCTAATGTATGTTATTATTGACTGACTGTAGTCATCTGTAGGAAAAACATAAGAGAAGATATAGAGAACATTCTCTCCACTCAGAGAAAGGTATGCAGTATGTCAGTGTGCATATGTGTGTGTGTGTGTGTGTGTGTGTGTGTGTGTGTGTGCGTGTGTGTGTGTGTGTGTGTGTGTGTGTGTGTGTGTGTGTGTGTGTGTGTGTGTGTGTGTGTAAGAGTGAATAGGGGTGGCTATGCACATATAATGCAAGGATTGCCACTGTTAACTACTGCAAGAAAATGCTGATTAGCACTAATGGCAGTTAAGGCCATTTCAAAGGCATGCAAATTAGGCAAAAATGAGGTCTCCCCTCATTATACCTAGCATGCCTCTATTCTCAATTTTCTGCATTATGTAAACAGTTACTTTTTGCTGCAGCACTGGGTTTCTTTTTGAATTTCATGGTGAGTGATTTTCCAGTACCTAATCAGGGATTCTGAAAGATAACGTTATACAAACAAAATTCCAGATTATGTTAATTTAAAATGCCATTAGGATAACACAGACCCTTAAGAATTCTGTATATTTGGTCAGAGCAAATCATTTTCCAAAGATCTGTTGCATAGGCAAATTAAGTATTTGCCAATATTGTAAATATAGCTAATGATATTTTACTATGGTTTTCAGACTTATGCAAGCAATAAAGAGATATACCTACCCAACAAACTGCTTAATTGTAAGATAAATAAAAATATTAAATAAGTGTAATGTGTCTGAAATTAGTCAGTCATGTTCTAATATCAAAGGGGCTGAAGACAAATGCAAAACTATCAGCACTGTTATACACACACCAAAGCCAGATGGCATACAACTGATACAGAAGTTTGTTCCAATGATGCAGCATCTTGCAAAATGTGTACCTAATATGTTAGATATAACTACATCTTTAAGAAGACCAATGGAACAAAATGTACCCTGAATTGGAAGTGAGTTTTGAAATGCTCAAGACGTTAATTAAAGATACAGCTATGTTAAAATAACTTGGTGTGAATTTGACAGTAGATATCAGTGAAACCATATGTTGATTCTAGAAGAGAAAGAAAATTACCACTGGGTCATGAGCATTTGCAAATTCACAGAAAAGATATGGCCAGATAGAAAAGGAACTGTCAGTAATATCATAACACTAAGAAATTCCATTGTTATGTCTATAATAACAAATGATTTAGTATAAACCAACTGTAAACCTTATTAAAAATGTTTGTAAAGTATTTTTACTGGGCATCTCAAACATAAAGTCTGGAAAATTAAAATTTATACGTGAAAAAAAAAACAGTTCATGTTTGCAAGAAAAGCATGAAGAATTGCTATGTGAAAACTGTGAGAGATATTGAATAATTCCAAAGTTAGTAAAGGTAGAAGAAAAAAGAAAAATAATTTCAGAGATATGCTGACACTATCAAAGAAATATAGCTACTGACAGATGTTATATTTATGTCTTGCCTGATTGAAGATCAGTAAGAACAGAGCCAAATGCTACTGCCTCATCAGGTAGCACACTTGTATTTGATGCTGGACATCTGACAAGTGTACATTCTACCCACACACAGGTTCTTGGATTCATGTACCAGTTATAATGCTAATGTGCAATATAAAGGATGGGGGCATTGCACTCCTGGGGTGATGTGTTCCCAATTAAATGTTTATCTGACTTCCCACATGACTTTGTTTATTGTAGCTTAACGCATGTAAAATGCACACATGAATCTGAAAACATAGGTCTAGGCATTCAATGATGTACTTTGCCAATGTGCACAGGCATCTTGTACAGCATGTCTTGTGCACTGGTGCCCTACCCCATTTCATGAATATGAATGAGGGTAGTGGGCACCAGGTTATGACACAAAAGTATACCTAGTACAAGATGCTGTGGGAGGAAATCCTGTACTTAAGATATCTGACAGAGATATATAGCAAGATGGGTGTGTCACATCTTTAAACATCCCTAGGAAATGAACAAATTCTGCAATACTGGGAGGGGGGGCACTAGACACTACAGAAATATAAATAGTACTCAAAATTCAATTAAAGAGTTAATAGAACAATTTTGCAACCAAAATATGTACAGGGGCTTAAACACCAGGGATACTATTTAAATATTACCCTACAATCACTTAAAAAGTTAATAGAACAACAGGTTTGTAGAGGGAAGATGTATGGAGAGGGGATGGAGGCTGTGAAACCTAAATGGAGGGATACTCTTTAAATATTACTTTAAATCACTAAAAATTATACTAAGGGGCACAATGAAAAAAAACTCTGACTATGGCTCTGGTGATCTGGTTTTGTTTCGAAAATCAGACAAGTGATGGAGTGGCAGGGTGGGGTGGCCATTATCATCTTGGAGGGGGAGAACAGTGATATGGGTATCTTCTGCAGCAATCTTTGTAGAAACTGGGGCTTTTGTATGATACAATGAGAAAGGCAAAAGATGGACAAGGCGGAGCTACTGTAAAGGCAGGAGATATGCTGCAAAGTACCCACTGCATACCCACCTCTAAACATAACACAGGCACTAATAGGTGATATGAAAAAATCCTAGCTGACCAAATGAGAACACTGACTCTATCCCAGGTTAAGACAACCTTAAGATCTGTGCTGTCCCTTGACAAAAATCAGTGATAGTCTGGGGGTGAATTGGAGTAGCTAGTATACCTGGCAATGGGCATGAACACTGTATCAGCTGTTCTGATAGGAGAAGAAGACCATCCTCTAAATAAAAGTCACTAAAAATAGTTAAAAGGACAAGAGCCCTTGGCAAAGAAAGTGGCATTTTAGTCTTCTACACCAATGGTAGAGATGATTTCATTTACCCTAAGTCATGAAAAAAATGCAAGGAGAGAAACCTTTGAACCCTACACCTTTTGTAGAAGGAGCAGCATCCTCACAAAGCAGAGCTTTAGTTATATGTGCAAACAGCAGGACATATAGTGGACTATTTAAGTATTACTGTGAGTTGCATTAAAAAATATGGTAAGGGAGAAAGCTACAAACCCTGTACCCTTGGTACAGAAAGCAGATCTTTAACTTTAGTCCTCTATACCGACTAAGGATTTCATGAAGGGATAGCTCTTTCACGCTGATGTATTTACTGGACAATAAGTATGAATGTCTGGCACTATTGACCAACTGTAATCATCTATGAGTTAATGGCAGATAGGGGTGTATCCATGTGGGGTAATGACATACCTCTTAAGTGTTGATGCTGAAGACTTCTAGACAAATACTGGAGGAATAATAGGTGATACCAGGGAGAAATTTTAAGTGTTACTCTGGCTAACTTAAAAAGCCAATTTAACTGCAGGACTAGTGTCACAATGCAATTTTTGAACATTGAGAAGTATTAAACTCCAATGTGTGCCATTATTGGTTGAGTGCAGTCATCTGTGAAGTATGAGGGTTAATGAAAGAACAAGAGGCTACATCACAGACATTCTGTAAGCTGAGGGGCAGGTAAGGGTTAAGTTGGTGTGTTTGTGTGTGTGCATGTGTGTGCGTGTACTTGTGTTTAAATTTGTGTATATTTTTGGAGAATGAATAAGGGGTGCCTGTACCAATGGACTGCATGGGCCACCAGAGGTAATTACAACAGGAAAATGTTAATTAGTACTAGTGGTAGCACCCCATGATTCAAATACCTGTAGATTAGACAGTGATTAGTTCCTCCCTCATTTTGACTAATGTGTCTCTGAGTTACATTTTTTGCAATAGCAGAAACAGCCCCATTTGACCATGGCACTTTGCAGTAGGGTTATTCAAGAATCTCAGGGAGTATTTTTAGACATGTATATATTAAGTATTTGTTGCATTTTAGGTACCCTTATGTGTGTTTAGAAATGTATATATTCCCCTGGATTCAATAAACACCATGCAAGAACAGCACTATTCTTACATTGAGTGGTTTGTGTCCGTATAGCACAGCAGCGTGCCTTGCATATTCACAAAGGTAGGCTGCTGTTCTACCTATATGGACACAAACCGTGAATGAGTGCAGGGGGCATGTCCAAGTAGTGCATGGACAGTGAACATGCCCCCTGCACTCAGAAAGTGGTGTACGGCAGTTTTTAAATTGATCTAGCATAATATTTGAGATTTACTCTAATATTATGCCAGTATTTTAGTGTCTGTAGACACTGAAATGAAATAAATGATAATTTCAGTGTCCATGATACTGAAATAAACACAGTAGCAAGAAAGCAATGCACAGGGTGTGTGAGAAGGTCTATTACACACCCCCTGCATTGCCAAAGTGCTGTATGGCACCTCCACAGACTGCTAAAGCAGAAAATGTGTGCAAATGTACAAATAATGGGGATAAATCCTCAAAATGGACACAACACACATATTGACCACTAAACTTAGATAGTTGATAGAAAACAGGTCAGAGCATTAATTATCGAAGGGTAGAAGTCCAACATCAAATGTATGTCAATATTCCCTGACAACAGTGCATATGGACAAAGGCACAAATAATGGGGGAAAAAACAATAAAATAGGGACACGTCTTAAAAATTGCCCTCACACACTTAGAATGTTGATAGAAAACAGGATATATGTTAGCAGGAGTCCCTGAAGGATAGAAGCTTGAAAGCCAAATGAATTTCATTATTTTATGATTGCAGTCCTCAATGAGTTGTCAGAACACCACAAGACTCACTTATATAACATGATTATATAATAATAAGATATACTTTTTTCTAAGCTAAGGAATTTTTAACCATAGCTGAGTGGGTGTGCACGTTATGGCCTTCCGCTTACCATAGTTTAAACATCCCATAGGAGATAAATGCAAATATACAAGTGAAGCTTCTGAGCTGAGATCGTGTAGTGGTTAGAGTCCTGGCTTTACATGCAGCCATTCATGGTTCAACTAGCAAGACAGGCAACTTATTTTTCTATGGGAAAGTAGTGTTAAAATTATTTTTGTAAACTTAAATTTTGTAGCAGCTGTTTTTTGCAAACAAGGGTAGTGTAGGAGGTCCAAATGTGAGGTGTCAGTCTAGAAAAGATGTGAAACCCCTATATAAACACAAGTGCCCCATACAGTATAGTGACACAAGAATATAATGTAATGAAAGCGCATATAGGAATGTCATGGAAGGTAAACATAAAATTATAATATGTCAGTAATAATGAATCAGTCCCACAATACTGATACTCTATAAAATGAAATCTGAGCAATGCTAAGTAGTGCTCAGCTATGCTAAGCTTGTGTAGGCATTGCTTAAATGTAAATACTAAACAATAAGTAGCCCAGCTAAGCGGATTTGAGCATTGGTAAGCAGTGCTCAACATCTAACCCTTTAAGCACTGCCAACCTTAGCTAAGTGGGTTAGCGTGTTGCTTAGCTTAGCTCAACATCTTCAAAATGGTCCAATGATGGCAAAGGCCAGGAATCTGGCCCTATTTAAACCTTGCCGGTGGGAATACAGCCATAACCAGTTGTAGCTAATCTTTGCAGGCACTATGGCTGGTGTAGGAGAGGGATCACGCTTTTGGGCACAGCACTGGGGCATTCAGGAGTCCAGGGTCATGGTTGGACTCCTAGTGAAAGACCATCAAGAGAGACTGCTACAGGGCCAGTACCAGGGCTCCCAATACAAAGCGGAGGCCGGGGCTGTTTCTCACACGATCTCACCAGTGCTACTGGCATCCCTCAAACTGGAGAGCAGGTCCAGCACCATTTTGCTGACCTTAAGAGTAGGAAGAGTGAGCTCTCGGACCAGTGGACCCAAGATGCATGGGTACAGAATGTCCTAGAAGTGTGCAAGTATCAGTATCAATTAGTGTTTACCAAAGTCCAACCTGTGTATGTGATCGATAGGTATGCATAAATGTTTCTTTATCTCCTGTACAGCTGCAGATGAGAGGGCTGTGAACATAGACTTCCATACTAGCAGGTTGGCTGCTGAGTACAAATCTTGCTTGCAGTATTCGGGGAAATAAATAGAAAGGAGTAGAATGTCAACTGCCAGCAGGCTAAAATTTGTACTGTGTGTAATGAAGGAATGAGATGTTAGCAGAGTAATAGTGATGCAGAGGATATCTATCAATAAAGATGTCAGTATCCTTCAATAAAACTAAAACCCCAAACTGTTGTATTTACTTTGGTATGTGGTGATATGAATCTAAATATGTACAGGTTCTGCACAGCAACTATGGCTCTGACAGCATGAATTAATTGAGGCTCATCTGACAAAGACTGTGGAGCTGTAAAACAGATCAACTATAGGAAATGTTCCATGCACCAAGATCTGATCCCTGAATAGTAGTGTGTAAAGTATTATACTGTATCCCCTACAGCAGTGCTTTGTGTTAACCATTGCTTTCCAGATTGTCATATGTCAAAGTATTAATACACAGTACAAGAACTATCCGCCATGCATGAATGCCAGAATTACAAGGTCAGTTTGTCCAACCAAGAGAGTATCAGGCAGAATACAGTCAAACAAAATTCAACAGTTCCTCAATAACTAGTTGTGATAAAACACAACCTTATTGCACCTTTTTTGCACACACAGGCATGGTTCGAATCCTGAAAGTGGCAGTAAGCTATATGCATAATTTCACCCATGAATATGTGTTGAAACAGTCAGGTAGTGTTAACAGAAATGAACTCCACAGGTCTGCCAGGTAAGAAAATGTTTCTATTAGCTGTAATAAGGCTGCACTAATACTCTGTGTACAACAATTCCACTGTTCAACCCTAAGGCTGCAAATGGCAGCAAGATAAGTACATACCTCAAGTAGTTTCTTCCGATAAATGTTCCTCAAGTTTCATGATGTCACCACTAGTGGTCACTGCTGCCAATACCCAGGGTGACAGATAGAAATCCAGGTGGAGTATGGCAGTAGCCCACACACACAGCATGAATGCAGGGCACCCCTGTCAGTGTCACATATATAACCTTGAATATGTGTAGAAACAGTCAGGTAGTGTTAGATATTTCCTCCACAGGTCTGCCAGGTAAGGAAATGTATGTATTAGCTTTAAGAAGGCTTTAGTAATACACTGTGTACAAACATTCCACTGCCCAACCCCAGGTCATAGGTAGATGTAAAGTGATGTCATACCTGGAGAGTAATAATGATCAGTACAGTTGTGAAGAATTGAAGCATATACAGTTGTTAATTGACATCTCTCTTTCTCTCCCCAATCCTGTCTGCACCAATAATTCATACAGATAATTAACGAGTATGTTTTTCTCCAAACCTACCATTGGGACATGCATCCTATTGTTCTACAAATACTTACTGAATTGTTTGATTATTAATGTTCCCATTTCAAATACTATCACTGGTGGCCTATTGCTATCAATGTAACTTGCATGCCTTTATAATGCCTATTGCGGTTCCATATATGCATGTGTTCTGTTTGCTATGCAATTTTTTCAAATCTGTTTTATGGGGTCAATTGGAACACCCATGTATGCTGTAATAACTAATCTCAAAATGTGTTGTTCATGACTAACCAATATATTTTGTAAATCTCAAAAGCATAGCACATCCAGAAAGCCAGATCCTGACAGATCCACCTGTCCTGCCTCATCTGGCCATGGCACTGGGCCCCAGCACATCTGGGACCCAACCCAGGACCTCCTCATCCACTGGTCTTGTGCCACCTTCTTGTGGAATTGCCTCCGGGGATGGGCCCCATCCTCCCGCTGGGAGTTGGAGTGGACAGTAAATGATCACCCATAGCCAGGTCCAGGGTTTGGTGTGTAGTGCTATCCAAAAGGAGTTTGGTGGACAGCTGCACCAGATTGAGGGGTGCCTGGCACATCTTAAGGGTCAGCCTGACCCTCCTGTCCAGCCCCCAGCACAGCCACCTTTGGGGCCATGAAGGTGCGGTGGTGACTGCCCATGGGTGGGGACCTCAGTCCCACTGTATCTACTTGGAGGATCATGGGCATCTGATTCCCAACCACCCTCACCGTCCAAGACATTTACCCCCACATGTCATGTACTGCCACATCTGCCATCTTGTCTGTCTTCCTACCCAACATACCTCCACAGATATATCTATTATCCTTCCCCAACATCCCACTCTCACCTTAAAAAAGGGGCATCTGTTCCCAAAAAAATATATATATATATATATATATATATATATATATATATATATATATATATATATATATATATATATATATATGCCCTCATACATAGCTGTCCATTTAGCACATGTGTCAAATGGATACATGTACTCTGGTCTGCTTGGCATGACAACACATTAATATTGTCATTACCTCTCTCTCAGGGGTTTGAGTGTCCACATTCACCTCCAAATTCTGTAGAAATACACAGCTGTTGCTGTAGAAGAAATGGACAACTAAGGACTTTTCCTACACCAACCTGCACTTCCCTAGTGATCTTTCATACTGTACTTCCCTCTGCATGCCCCATTTTTCACCACTTTCCTATCACCCCTTTTTCTTTTCTTTTAAAGAAATTAGCATGGGGTAATTGGGAATAAGCGGTGCTAAGTTAAACTAAATCTGATTAACTGTAGCTTGACATATTTTAGTGTCACACAAAGCCACGCAAACCCGCTTACAACTACTTAAAAGTGCATTAATCGCTCTGTCTCCATCAGACCTTGTTCTGCCCAGCCACAAAATAATCAGGCCTATGAAGTCTTGAACTCAGGATGCTGTACTCTATAAACACAGCACATACTACTACACCATTGGAGCTATGAGAGTTTGCAAAGCTTTAACAAACATATAATGCATTCTGGTCATTTAACATTAATGAAAACGGTCCTCAGTCTCAAACCCATGACCCTGTACACTACAGTCAAAGAAATGTACCACTACACCACCAGGGCTATAGGAGGCAATGTTGCTTTTTCAAGCATAGCATGCAGTAGAGGCATACAACATTAGGGACAAAGCTATGTGGAATCATTCATGTGTTATATATAGATATACACACACACACACACACACACACACACACACACACACACACACACACACACACACACACACACACACACACACACACACACACACACACACACACACACACACACACATATATATATATATATATATATATATACATCTCTCTCTCTCTCTCTCTATATATATATATATATATATATATATATATATGTGTATATGTATATCGAAACATATATATGAAAATGTAGATGCATAATATAGATATACATATATAAATATATAAAGGAAAGAAAAAAAATATATATAACATGCAGTTCAGTCATACCTCAGAACCATCCCTCTCAACCTTTTTGTGCAAGAAACCTGTACAAAAGCTGTAAAATGGGGGGTGAATGGGCCACATATAGGGGACATATTTCAAATATCACTGTTAGAAAGGAAGACAGTTGCTACAGCAACAGGGTGTGTTTCAGCAGACAATTACTGAAGGATATGAGGATGGAAACTGAAATGTTACGTCATTATGTACTGACATAAATCCTTGGATAATCACAGTGATTGACCAGACAAATACAAATAAAATGTGGGACAGAACAAAAGTATGGGCCAAACATCTGGACATTTTGTGAAAATCCTGGCAGTGGAGAGGTATACTCAAAACCCCTTAGTGCAATGAATGTGGACCAAGCCTGACAAAGTGGGAGGACAAAGGCATTAAAATAGGGACATATCCAAAATACGTGAGTAGATAAGCTGAGAAAGTTGATGTAGTAACACTGTTGGTCCTAAAATATATTGACTGAAATATCACAAAGTCTGGGACTCAATTGCTTCCCATTAGTTAGTAACCTCAATCCTCACATCATCCTAGTGATGTGCCAGGAATACACAACTGCTATGGGGACCAGACCAAAGATATTGGCCAGACAACTGGACATCCTATGAATATGTGGACATACAACATTAGGGAAACTACATTCAGCTACCAAACAATGTACAAACTGCAATCAGACTGACATAACACTACCCAAATCCAACTCTGGGGCTGTACACATGCATTTGCAAATATAACAGGAACTACAGGGATGTAACACTAGTAGAAAACAGACACTGTTGTGAAAGTGCATACCCACAACTAATTGCACCACAGTCACAGCAACATACCAGTAAGCAAACTGAACACTACAATATAATGACTATGTGAGCAACAATATCCAGTTTGCCACTCACACATTACCCCTACATATATAGGTGATAGGAACCAGATACTGGAGCAGCATGCACAGTCAGATAGAAAGGGCCCATGACACTCTCATGTACCCCCCTTCCTACACAGCCTAAATAGCATGTACATACTACGCTGCTACACAATCTTGACAGTCTGTTAGCAATGGCCAGACATAAACAGACTTCTCAAATGTACAGTATCCCACAGAATGTATAGGCACAGGACTCATATCTATGGCCGCTTCCTTGTTACATGTCTGGGGATCTATGACATCATTGGGATGGTAGCAGGAATGAAGGCGATAACTAATGAAACTACCTCTAAACCTCTTAGTGCATGACATCTTCACAAAGCCTGACATAATTGGGGGATGGAGGCCCAAACACATGGGTACATTGCACATATATCTGTTATAAATTTAGACAGCTGCTGGTGTTACCAGGTTTGTTCTTGCATATATTTTCTTTGGGATATGAAGTCAGTAACACCAATGGATGCTATCATTTACTGACTGCATTTTCCAGAGTATCCTACTGATTAGCCAAGAACAGCAACTGTCTGGGGAACATACCAAACATATGAGCCACACATCTGGACAGTGTCTAGGCCTCTGGACAGTGTAGAGGAATGACCACAGTCATGTAACAGAATGGAAATCCCCTGACAGCTGCCAAACATGTCACCCAGTACCTTATGAAGCACAGTAAGACCAACACAACACTCCTCTACATCAGGTCTGGGAAATTACTCATGTATATTCAAATATAGCATGCACTACTGGGATGGAACTGCAGTGAAATGCAGATAGTGGTGCAAAAATGTCCACCTAAAAACATTTGCACCACAGTCACAGCAACATACTAGTACCCAAAATGAACTCTATAGTAGAATGACTGTCTGAACAAATATCCTGATTGCCAGTCACACAATACACTGACATATACTGGCCAAAATCACTGTGTACTGGGAATCCTGAGGTGTTACAGGACATTTCACAGTCTGTCCCTACAAGCATACAGACCTGATAGACCACCAGCAACCGTAGCAGCATTCACAGTCAGATAGGTAAAGGATATATGGTACTCACATCTGCTACTCTCCCTACCCAGCCCAACAAACATCTACACACAACACTGCTCTACAATCTTGGCAGCTTGTTCACAATGGTCAGACATACATAACTGTCATATGTACAAATTTCCACAGAATTTTCAGGGTGTGGAACCATAATCCTGGCCATTGCCATGCACCACGACCAGGACTCTGCTAGTCACTGGGATGATAACTGGAGTTCAGTCGGTAATTAATGATATACCATACCTCTACACCTCATATTGCAGGCCATCTGGACAATGCATGACATACTCGGGGGAAAGGGAGCCAGAAAGAAGGACATATCACACATAATGGTGTTACAAACTGAAACAGTAGCTGGTGTTACATGTGTTGTTGTAACATAACATCCCTGAAGGATATGATGTCTGTAACACCAATATATGTCAACAGTTAGTGACTACAATCCTCACATTATCCTACTGACCTCACAAAAACAGACGTTGTTTGAGGAATAGACCAAACATAACAGGCAAACCTCTAGCCACTCTGTGGACAACATGCCAGCTGAGAGGTATGTCAGAGGCATATCACTGTCAGATGTCGTCACTCAGTAAATGCATGTCCAGATGAACCCTGTCAATCTAGCAACCCTCCATTTGTATAACAGCACTAATGGCATACAATCTGTACCCAATTCTGGAGCTTTGTCCTCCATGTTGTTGGGCTGTTTCTACATGTCCTGTCCTGTGAGGTATTCCCACCTGCTGTCTGTGAAGCTGTAGCCTGCATACATCCATAATGTCCCCTGCACAGGCAAGGAAAAGGGGCAAGACCCACATGAAGGGCGTCCCATATGTTAAAACTAGCAGCAGTGTCCAAGTCCACACCACAATACTATGTGGACACCTGCATAGCTGTATGGCTTCAGCAATACCGAACAGGACAACATCAACCTCCTCAAGGTAGGCTGAACACCTGTGGTGGACAGTAGCAATACACAACTTCCATAATAGGTGAAAATAATCCCAGGACAGGCCAAGAAGGAACAGGTGGCTCATTGGCAGCCATGTCACCTTGTTCTGCACAAGCAAATAAGGTCACAGGTGATGTACCCTAAGGCTGTCTTTGAGTGCCAACTGGATACATCCAAGAAGGGCAATCACTCGGCCTTACAATTCCAGAGGCAACACACATATCTGCTCTGTAGTGGTGGTCAATAACACCACATACACATATTCCATAGATATAGCCAACCAGCTGCAAACAGGTGAAGTGTAAACATCACCCCCCTGTCCCCCCATAGGTATACATGTGCATGTACAGCACCCATACATCTCAACCATACCATATTACTCAGTTTTTACTGAGTTTTGGGTCCCAATGAAGGGATGCCACGATTCCCAAGTGGCACCCCTTCATTTCCGATTATTTTCTTTATTTTTCTTAATTATTTCAAATATCGCACAGAGCTGTCAGGGCTATCAGCCAGTCAGAATTGAGCTCCATGAGCTCACGTCGCCATTTCAAGCTGCAAATGTGAGTGGGAAACAGTGATCATTTTGGATTTATTAGCAGCAGTCAAGAGCAAACAGGAAAGTTAGTGTTTTGGATGCTTGGATTTATTAGCAGCAGCTGGGCTAGAAAATGCAATCATTTCATTTTGTCATTCATTTCATGAGCAGGACAATTTACTCATTTCAAGAGCAGGATATGTTTTGTCATTCGTTTCATGGAGTTATTTCATCGGAAGTGCAGGTTTGGACTCCAGTAGAGAGAGAAAGAGAGAGTGTGTGTGTGTGTGTGTGTGTGTGTGAGAAAATGCCCCCATGTAATACACCTGGTGGCTAGAGGTATTCAGGCTCAAACCTTGTACCTTTGCTACAGGGTAAAAAGAGTCTAAAGTCCCTAGCCACCACCATTTCTAAGCTTTGCTTTGATTTTTTGTGCAAAGAATTGAGAACTATGGTGAGTGAGAAGTGAGAGCTGAATTTGTATTCCCCCACTATTGGCTTTGTTGTTTGTCCAGGTTTTTTGTGCTAAGAGTTGAGAGCTATGGTGAGTAAAAAGTGAGAGTTGAATTTGTATTCCCCCATTATTGGCTTTGTCCAGGTATTTTGTGCTAAGAGGTCGAGAGCTATGCTGAAAAGCAAGAACTGAATTCACTACATGATAGCCATTAAGTTTCAGTCTTCCTAGCTTTTAGTTGACTGCTGATTTGGCATAGTGGCATGTTACTGTGACTGTAGTGCATAGGGTCTTGGGTTCAAGTCTTGCCATTGAAATGCACTGGTGGTAACACAACATTTTATTCTAGCAACTTTCCAAAATTATACAAGCAATGTTTAAAATGTGTCCCTGGTAAGTCCCTAGCCACCACCACTTGTGAGCTTTGTCCAGGTTTTTGTTCTAAGAGTTGAGAGCTATGGTGAGAAGTGAAAACTGAATTTGTATTCCCCCATTATTGGCATTGTTTGTCCAAGTTTTTTGTGCTAAAAGGTTGAGAGCTATGAGAAGTGAGAAATTAATTCACTAAATGATAGTCACTAAGTTTCAGTCTTCCTTTTTTTTCAGCAGCGTTTAACTCCCACAATGCTGATAATTACTGATATGCTGTATTTCTACTGTATTGTTATAACTTGAACGCTGAGACACAAATGGCAATCTCCCTAGCCAGGTCCATATTACATACTTAATAGCGTTCTCTTGCTCTGGTGAGTCCCAGGCATTTTAATGCTTCCTTGGACTAACGGTAGTAGCAGAGGTGGTTCTATTGTATTTAGTTCCCCTTATTATACAACAGAAAGTGCTCAGTGCTCCTCCAGCATGATAGTGTCTCAGGTGCCTCATTAGGAATTACTTGGGCAGATACCCTGAGGTACATTGTATACCACCATGCTATGAGTTGCACAGGCAGTAAATCAGCAGTTTGATACCAGCATTTGAGTATCTCTAATGTTGCTCTAGCTCCATAGAGTACCAGTAGCTGAATTACTAGGGTCTATATTAGATCATCGAAACATCAGAATTTCGAATGATCTAATATCGAACCCAATATTGTGAACACTGAAAACAACAAAGCTGCACAAAACCGAATTCTTTCCTAAGGAAAGAATTCAGTTGGCCATTGTTGTGGCTTCACTGTTTTCAGCGATGCAGTGGAAAGTTACGGGTTGGGTTAAGGTAAGTGTGTGATTGTGCGGACGTTCGGGTTAGGGCGTGGGTTGGGTGAGTTAGGGTTAGGGTGATGGTGAGGTGAGTGTATAATAGTGAACATTTGGGGTTGGGGTGGGTTAAGTGAGTTAGGGATAGAGTGCGGGTGAGGTGAGTGTGCAATAGTGATGGACTGTAGGGTTAGGGTCTGGGTTAAGGTAAGTGGATAGATAGTAGTGTATGTGCAGTGCAGTGTAGGGTTAGATGTAACTTTTAGATGTATGTGTGTGGATTGCTGATTTTTAGTGTGCTTGTGGTGTGTGTGTGTTTCTCGGAACAGCAAATGTTTTCCCTGGGAAAAAAATTGCTGTTTTGAAGTTTCGATATTGTTAGGGTTCGGGTTTTGCAGTTCGATGTTACGGCATTCGATAATGAGCCATTTTGATGATCTGATATAGACTCGATTTACTGATACGAGCACTCCTGAGTAGCGGTCCCTTATGACTGCTGCATAGAAACCCTTAGCTAATTGCAGTAGCTGTACTGTGAGCTGTAAAACACTTTCTCTGTATGATGCACTACTATACATTAACCTAAGGTGTAGAGTGTAGTCCTACTGTGCCCACACACAGTGTCCTGTTTCAGTATAGAACTTAGAGGAATTGTATAAGATGTTTTTCTAATGCTGTAGTTAAGTAGGAAGGAATGTTTTAATGCTGCATTTGTCTTTACTGCTACTACCTAGGGGCATATAACTGTTGTTTTAAAGTGTTTTACATTGCTGCTACCAAGGATTTGGAAATGTACAATTGCTATCTATATATATTGTCTCTGTGAATGATTAGTGTAATTTGGAAATGAAAGGATTTCGAAATGTATACTTGCTATCTATATATATTGTCTCTGTGAATGATTAGTGTAATTTGACCATTCTTACCTTGCTATGTGCTAACCCTTATTCTCATCACTACCTTATCTCTCTTGCCTCCTTAGGTTACCCTGCCGTTCTTGTGCTTCCAGCACTAGTCTGTAGGAACCTAAAGGATCCTCTCCAAATACCAATGGTTCACGTCACAGCCTAACTTCCCTACAATCCCTCTCTCAAGGACACCAGAAAAGTATGTCTGTTGAATAATTCCTGCCAGAAAGACTTTCTACTATTGTACCACTGCTACAGGTGTTAAAGCACATTCTGAGCCAGGACAGCCAGCAGCCTCTACCCCCTCTCTTTTTGTACCTTAACACCCACTCTCCCCCATCCTCTGTAGAAACCACTCTTGCCTAGCACCCACTCTTCCTTTGTTTTACTCCAGCTAACTCCCTCTCATATCAACCTACAATATAAGACTTGTCTACTATGTGGCACCCTTATCCCAGGCTCATCTCCTTCTTATCCTTTCTTATTCCTAGCTACTTAATTTAATATTCTTGTAGTCACATACTTGCTATTTAGTCATCTCACTTTACCCCTTACTACTATTCTCTACAACTACCTTTTCTAGGCTCACTTCTCACTGTCTTTTACTCACTTTTGACTCTCCCAACTTACATTCTGTAGTCAGGCCTGCTGATTGTTTCTTCTATAACTGATTCAGTATCTGTCTCTACCCGCTCCATTCGCCCTGCGGGCTCACTCCGCTCCACTCCCTACGCCCAATTTCAACCCACCCCCAGGGGTCCTACTCTTCTACTTACTAGCCACACCTCTTCCCATTACTCTTTAGGAACTTTACCATTGGCCATCTTCTCTCATATCTTCCTTCTCTTACCACTCCCCTTCTGTCCTACCACACCTTCCTCCTCCCCCATCCTCACCTTGTATACTTCCAGATCTACATACAGACATCCAATAATTAATCCATTCCAATGTATAAACCACCCACCCCATTACATGTCATCCTATTATTCACACTTTTACCACTACCACCTTTAACTTTTGCCTACTTACTCACCTCCTATGAACACCCACTATATCCACACCTTCACTACCCTAATAAGCAAACCAACTCTCCATCCCTACCAGTCTTTTATAACCATGCGAATATAACATCTTCACACAGCTACCTACTTGCAAAGTATCATAGAATACTACACATTAAATATAACACTAAATCTCAGGAAATCTCTACTCCTATACAGCAGATTCCCTAACCCAAACTATCTAAGACTACTCCTCTCATTAAAGGATGGTGACATTCACCCTAACCCAGGCCCAACAACAGCTCCTATCACTCTCCATAACCACAATCAATCAGCTACTTATTCCCTTACTAAACCATCAAACTCGCTCCTTGTAGTTCAGCTTAATATACATAGCATTAACAACAAAGTAACTCAACTCCAAGCTCTCTTAGAAGTCTACTCCTTTGACATTCTCTGCTTAACTGAAACATGGCTAAAACCTGTAACCAAAGACAATGAAATCATCCCACCTGGATATAATATCCTGAGACTTGACCGAGTAGCCAAGAAGAGCAGGTGGTTGCTATTCTATTTAAATCAAGCTTACAGTTAACCATGTACAACTGTAAACCACCTCTAGATTCCAATGCAGAAATTCTCATCTCCAAACTTCAACTTAACAATGCCAAATCCATCTATATTATCTGTATGTATCTACCTCCTGGTAATAACATTGCCACCATGGAAAATATCCTTTGCTGGCTATCCCAACACCTGCCCCAAGAAACCATAATCCTAGGTGATATAAACATTGATTGGAATTGCTATAGTAGCAGCCTCCCTACCACCCACATTAACCTATCTGTTTTTTCTCAAACCATTACCTTCCCCACCAGGGTAAATTAACCTAACCAGAAAGCAAGCAAATTAGACTAGATTTACATAAATAACCATCCTCACATATATGATTCTGGAACCCTCCATGATGATATAAGTGACCACTTACTTACCTACATCATCAGGCATAAAGCCAATGCTCCCATTCCAACCACTATCAGAAATAGCAGATCCAAAAAAGAACTTTAACCCTGATCTCTTCCAATGAAAACTAAGAGCATGCAACTGGTCTCCCTTAAGACACCTCCCTTTAGAAGAAGCCATTAAATACTTTAATTCTAGCTTCCTTGCCATTCTTAACCACAATGCTCCAACCCGATTGAATAGAATTAAAACCAAATCTGCCCCATGGCTTTCAAAAGAAAGCAAACACAAAATCCATCTCAGAAATAAATATTGGGCCAAATGGAGAATGACTAAGAACCCTGTAGACCAACAAACCTTTAGACAGCTAAGACATGACCCTAAAAAAGCTACACTTTCTGATAAAAGAAACTACTACCTACAATTTCAACAAGCTAACCAAAATCATCCACAAAAATTCTGGGCAAGCATTAACCATTTACTCCATCCAGGTCAATCCACTACACCAAACCCACAAAATACAGACCAGGAAGATCCCATGCATAAAGCCAATACCTTCAATACCTTTTTTACTGATGCTATCCAAACACTAGCTAGTCAGCTATCACCTAATAGCTTCAATTTACCTTCCTATAACTCAACCCTACCCCCTCCATTTCTTTTCCAACCTGTCCCAACAACATATATTCTAACCCTTATCCAAAAACTGAAACCATGCTCTCCCTCAGCAGACCAACTTGCCAGTTGAATATCTACAGATATCAGCAAGGACTATTGCCTACCCCATTTCCATTAAGATCAATAGAACTATTAGTGAGGGTCACATCCCTAGCTTATGGAAAGTCTCCCATATTATCCCCCTCCATAAAGGTGGACACTCCAATAAAATCTCAAACTACTGCCCCAATTGCCCTTCTTTCTCCTTTGGCAAAGATCATGGAGAAATGCATCCATAGGCAATTACTCAACCACCTAATCCAAAATAACTTACTTTCCAGCTGTCAACATGGTTTCAGACCTTCACACAGCAATACCACCGCTCTTTTTTCCTTTACTGATTGTATTAACAAAAAACACAACCTTAATAAGCTTTCCTCTGCACTATTTATCGACCTGTCTAAAGCATTCGACATGGTAATTCACCAGATTCTCATAAATATCCTCAAATCCCTGTCATTAGATGCAATCTCCATAAAATGGTTCCAGTCCCAATATTAGCCCTCCTCTAGCCCACTTTTTTACCAGACTCTCTCCCTAAACATAATCCAGCCTAGGGATCTACCCTGGTGAAATCACAGGTGCATTTCAGCATTTGTCCACTAGGTGGCACCCTCTCCCCACTATTCCCATTTTCCCATATCCTTTACTTTACTCTCTAGTATTCTATACATGTTTTAACTTCCCTATTTTCTTTTTCTCTCTCCCTTTTCTAAATGTTGGCAACTCCATCTCACTAAATCCCCTGTCCCTTGTACTTACCTTCTCCATTCAACAGTTCACTGATAGGTTCTTGCTCTCATCCTGCCTTCCTTGGCTCTTCCTGCTCCATTCGCCCTACAGGCTCACTCCGCTCCCCTACCCTGCCCTCAGTTCCCACCCTCCCCAGTACCTCTACATTTATACCTTCATAACCACACCCACTACACCACCTATCCAATTACACTCCACAACTCTCTATATATCCACTCCCTTACCCCGCCCATTCTAACCATCACTCATCCCCCTAGAAAACCCTACCTCACCAATTAGTCTCCTCTACTCAAGCCTACACCCACTACCTAACCCCACCCATATAAACCATTACTCTATACTACCCTCCCACAATTATTCAGAGACATACCTACTTCCACTGCATAGAACCCTCCTGCTCCTAAAACTTTACTTGCAACAACTTAGCAACTCTTAACTCTCATCTTCATTTCTTTGCTTTTTCAAGAGCCGTCTTTACAATGTTCCCAAAACCCATATCCTCCCCCACTCTACTACTACTTCTCCTCAATATAGTCTACATTTACTACCTCACCCAGCCCATTTATATTAACCACTCACAAGCTTTTCACATAACAATACATCTCAACTCACCTCCTTTAAAACTACACACCACAATATCTCCCCATCTTTATCCTATCAAAGCCATCTACTCTTTACTTATAAACTTATCAACCCTCAAAAACATCATACCACCGTAGTTGCTAACAAATCCTTTATCAACATAATAAAGCCCGACCTAAACTCTAAGCCATCCAAATACCTCTCCAACCTAACCCTTCATTTAATAACCACTCTACTATCAGGAGATATCCACCCCAACCCGGGCCTCTCCACCTCTTCCACCATATATAAGTCTATACTATTCACCTCTCTAAACTCCCAAATCATAGTAAACAAAGTCCCAAACCTTCATGCTTGGCTTACACATAATAAACCTGATATCCTATCTATCTCTGAAACTTGGCTAAAACCCCACATAAAAGACCATGAAATAACACCACCAAACTACTCAATCATCAGAAAAGACAGATCCCACAAAAAAGGGGTGGTGTAGCTCTACTATACTCATCATCCTTGTCGGTCACCCCTTATAACAAATCCACCCCCAAATTCAATAATGCTGAACTACTCCTATCACTACTACAAGTCAATAAATACAAGCACATATGTATATCTTCCCTTTACATCCCCCCTGGAGATAATATTACCACACTCGAGAATATCCTACTCTGGCCCTCCACCATTAGCAATGAAATCATAATTTTGGGTGACACAAATATCAATTGGTCCTCCATTCAGTCTTCCACAAACCCACTTAATATCAACCTTTATAACTTCTCACAGCTAATTAACAACATAACCCTCCCCTCAAAAACTCTTTCCAATGGTAGCATTCTAGACTGGATTTTAGTCTCTCACCCTCATTATTTCTCTGATAGTGGTACACTTCCAGACTCCCTTAGTGATCACCTACCAATCTTCACATATCGACTCCCTGCACCTTTACAGAGAACACATAATTATATTACTACCCGCAGCCATAAAAACTTCAACCCAATACCTTTCTCTGACTCTCTAAAAGTAATTGGCTGGAACATTCTAAAAACTTTACATCTAGATAATGCTGTGGCCCACTTCAACACAACCTTCTTAAACCTCCTAGACTACCATGCTCCTTTAAGGACTAAAATAATAAAACTAAAAACCACCTCCCTGGCTAACCAAAAACACACTAACAGCCATGCAACATAGAGATAAAGTCTGGGCACTTTACCAGAAAGATAAATCTCCACTCATCCATAATGAATTCAAAACACTTAGAAACAAAGTAAAAAAGCTTATTATCACTGATCGACAAAACTACTTTTCCATACTCCAAAATACCAATAAAACAAATCCTCAGAAATTCTGGAAAGGAATCTCTACCCTTATCAATCCTGGCAAAACAGTCAACCACAGCCCAGATCCCAATGCTACTGACATGGACTTGGTCTCACAATTCAACTATTTTTTTCATTAACTCTATTTCCAAACTAACCTCTTCATTCTCCAACACCACCGCATCCTCGACTTCACCCCATCCTCCTCTACTAACACCCTTCCCTCCACTCCCATCACTACTCTCACTTCCTGTCCAATACCACCACCCTCTAATACCCTACCTCCCCTTTCTCCACCTTTCTCACTAAAACCTTTTCCCACATCTACCATAAAAAACTCCTCCAGAAACTAAAGCCATGCTCTAATGCCCCAGACAATATTCCTTCATACTTCCTTAGTATAGCTGCAGAAGCCATTGCCTACCCTATTATCATTCTAATCAGCCGCTCTATCCAAGAAAGCATAGTACCCCAAATTTGGAAAAAGGCCTTTATCATACCTTTGCATAAAGATGGCAATAATAACAATACTACAAACTTCTGTCCCATAGCTATCCTGTCTCCCATCTCTAACCTCCTAGAAAAGTGTATCCATCTGCAGCTCCTACCTTACCTCTTAGACAATCACCTGCTGACTCCAACTCAGCATGGTTTTAGACCCGGCCATAGCACTATGACAGCCCTCCTCTCCTTCTTAGAAACTATAAATAAAGCCCAGGACTCCAGTTACATTGTTTCTACCCTGCTACTGGACCTCTCAAAGGCCTTTGACACTATCTCTCACAAACTACTTTTAACTAAACTCTCCCAGCTTAACTTATCTCCTTCCTCATTGAACTGGTTCTCTAGTTACTTATCTAATAGATTTCAAGCAGTTAAATGGAAAAAAGCCATCTCCTCATTCCTTAACACCCCAGCTGGGGTCCCCCAAGGTTCCATATTGGGTCCTCTTCTATTTAACATATTCATAAATGACTTCCGCAATTCTATCCCATTCTCTAATATCATTCAATATGCAGATGTTTCAACTGTTATCTGCTCTGCCACAATCCATCCCAGTACTCCAAAAGATTGCACAAGATGCATTCTCAATCACTGAACAGATGAAAGAAAACCACCTAAACTAATCTCTATCAACACGAACTCTTTTTCAATCACTAGCAACAACTACACATCCTTGGAATTGGTGCCAGAGGCTAAGTTACTTGGGGTTCAAATTGATAGTCAACTTAAATTCAACTCCGACTAAATATCAAAAAAACTCATCAAAAACTAGGCATGCTCTACCGACAAAATTGTTACCTTACACCTTCTACTAAAATCACTGTCTCTTCCACATTCCTTATCCCCTCTCTTCTATATGGAGCTCCACTCCTGACTAACCTACAATTGTCCCTCAAAACACAACTTTCCTCATGCTACAACAAAATAGCCAAATTTGCTACTACCCACCACTGTTCTTCTCTCCAGAAACTAAAATGGCTAGAATTACCCAACCAACTCATCTATTCTCAACTTACTCTTGCTCATAAGCTCATTTTTAAACCCTTCCTTTGTCCATCCCTTTTCTCTGCCTTTAAAATGCACCTCCCCAACAGAGTACTCAGAACTAATAACCTAAACCTAATTGAATTATACAAACCAACTCGTCCCCCAGGTAAAAATCTCCTATCCTATGGTCTAGCATGTCTCTGAAACTCCCTACCTCCAGCCATTCGTACCACTTTCAACCACTTTATATTCAAAAAATCTCTTCACTCTCATCTACTAACCCAGTGGGAATGCTCTTGTACCCATCCATCATAATTCTACATTGCCTTACCTCCTTCCTCCTCCTTTCCATGAACTTCCTTGCTTCTGCCTCTCCTAACTAAAAAAAATATATATATATATTACTTTGTTTCCTTTAGCTAGCTACCAAAGACATAATGGCTCCTCAGTATCTCTGTTGAAATGTTTCCATTTTCTAGTCTGTATCATCTGTAATGTCATCTGAATGTTATACTCTAACTGTATCATTTTGTAAATATTGTAATATGGGTCTCCCTTTTTCTAGTTTGTATCATCTGTAATGTTTCATCACCAGTATGATGCTCTAACTGTATAATTTTGTAAATATTGTAATACGTATCTAAAACCTATGTAACCCTGTTTCTGGAGCTTTTTCTCCCCAGGACTCCATTGAAAACGTGTTCATCTTGGCCCAATGGACTATCCTGGTAAACCAGCTGCAAATAAATAAATAAATAAATAAAATAACCTGCCTTCTTTTTTATTATATACTGTACCTGTATGTTGTATTGTGCCTGCATTTTGCACTGTTATGATTTTTGCCCTCTCTGAAAATTCTGTGTTAACCTGTAATATGCATTGTATATATGACTAATGTTATTTGTTGTTTTTTGTTTCTTTCTTGGAGGTTATCTCCCCGGGCCTCTACTGAAAATGGACATATATCCAGTTAGACTAGCCCAGTCAACAAATGTAAAATAAAATAAAATAAATAAATACAAGCAATGTTTGAAATGTGTCCCTGGTTTTGACCTTTTGCCCATCCCAAAAAAAAAAAAAAACTGAAGTTGAAAATAAGTGTGAGAACCTGTGCAAGATACCTATGACTTACACTACTGTTATTCTATTTATAGTGTGGGTGTGGAAGTAGACGTTTATGATGGAAATGTTCCGAATTGGGCAGTTTTGTCATTATTGGTTCATGCATTTTGTTTCATTGACTACAGTACAGCCTACTGGAAAAATGTTCAAACGATAAATTTGAAATGTGCTCTATCTAACAAGTGTGCTGTTTTATACAAGGAATATAACTTAATAAAGTCAGGAAGGTATATCAAAGAAAAGAACACATGTATGTTTCTTGTTTTGTGTGCAAGGGGACAATGATTTGAAAACAGCCCAAAGGTAATCTTTATACACCACTGGCCAGATGCATTTTCTTTGGATGTGGTGTGTGGGTTTCAATGCTATTTCAATGAATGTGAGTTTCAAGGGCAGAGAAGTTTTAATGCCAAGTCTATTTTCATTGTGAGACAGTATTGATTTGTTTAGGAGATGTCTGTTAGTGTTTGTGCATTGTTGTGCTGCAAAATGTAAAAATAAAATCCAAATAGTCATTGTAGAAGTAAAGCAGTATGCGCACATTAGTGTTTATGGTAAAGGGGAGAAATCGCCAGGTAATGGGGCATTGGAATGGCTGCAGGGGGACTCTGGTGCCATATTTTGGTTGTCTGCTCTTCAGTTTGCATTTGAAAGTTGGTATCCCACAATTCCATTAGAGCGGGTGGGGTTATGTAATTGTGTATGCAAATTAGATGTTAATCAGCATACAGATTTGTACCTATTTTTCATGGGCCTTGTCCAGATTGTTGATGTTTCCAGGTTGAGAGGTAGGACAGCAGCTGCCCCCTCCCCTCATGATCAGGAAGCAGGTCTGTAATGCCCTCTCAAAGGCAACACATAGAGGTCTCCATAGGCCTGATACCATTCCTGTCTGCATCCTACATGAACACAGGCATGGGGTCTCAGACCCATTCTGCAGTGTAGTCAACCACAGCCTGAGCACCGGTGTCATCCCATCTGCACAGAGGACAGACAGAAAGTTGATAGAAAACAGGTTATGCATTAGCATGACTGTTCTGAAGGATATAAGTATGAATCTGAAATGTATGCCATTATGTCATGACAGCATTACCCAATGACATGGCCAAAAACATCAATACTTTCCATTTAATATAATAATATAATATTAATATCCAATAGGAGATGAATAAAAATATATAGCTCAAATCCCTAAACCAAGATAGTGTATTGGTCAGAGTCTGGCTGTCCAAATGGAGGGACAATGGGCCAAAACTAGGGACATATTTTCAGTATTGCTCTTATAAATGTAGAATGTTGCCTGAGTGACAGGGTTTGTTTCAGCATATATGTGGTGAAGGATGTGAGTTCTGAAACTGAAATGTATGTCATCATTTATTGTCAGAAATCCTTAGATCATCACAGTGATTTACCAGGGATATAAAAATAATGAATCTGTGGAACAGAACAGAAATATGAGCAATAAACCATACTGCAACAAACCAGACAGTCAAGAGGTAGGCTCAGAACCCCTTAGTGCAACAAATCTGGAACAAGCCTGACAAAGTGGGGGGAGAAAGCCATGAAAATAGGGACATATCTGAAATACTGGAGTAGATAAGCTGACACAGTTGCTGCAGTAATACCCTCATGTCTGCCCTAACGTATACTGACTGAAATAGCACAAGTCCAACACTCAATTACTTCTTACTATTTAGTGAATGAAATTCTCACATCATCCCACTGATGTGTCAGAAATACACAACACTTATGTGGGACAGGCAACAGTACATCCTTCAAATATCTGGACATAATATCACATTAGGGAAACTACACTCAGCTGCTAAGCATGTCACCAAGCACTGTCCAAACTACAGGCAGACTGACACAACACTAACCCAAATTCATTATGGCAAATATATCAGGCACTATAGGGATGTAACAGCATTGAGAAACAGACACCAGTGTGAAAGTGCATACCCACAATCAATTCCACCACAGTCACAGTGACATACCGGTAAGCCAAAGGAACAGTACAGTATAAGGACTGTGTGAACAAAAACATCTCAACATGTTTGCCACTCACACACTACCCCTACATATACTGACCCAATTCACAGTGTAGTAAGACGCCTGACCATGGTATGGGATATGTCTCATTCTGCCACTACAAACATATACAGCCAAGAGACCACCAGAAACTGGAGCAGCATGCACAGGCAGATAGAAAAGGAGCCATAACACATACATCTACCCCCCTCCCTACACAGGCCAAATAACATTGACACACTACACTGCTACACAACCCTGACAGTCTGTCAACAATTGCCAGAAATACACAGACCTCTCAACTGTTCATAGTCCCACTGAATGTCCAGGTTTTGTCCTCATATATGAGGCCTCTTACACATAACATGTCTGGCAGTCTGATACATCATGGGGTGGTATCAGGAATGAAGGCACAAAATAATGATATACCCTACCTATCACCCCCTTACTGCATGACATCTGGACAAAGCCTAACATACTTGTGGACAGAGGCCCAGAAACAAGGGCATATGTGAACTATTGCTGTTACAAACTGAGACAGTTGCTGGTGTAACAGGGTTTGTTGTAACATATCTTTTCTGAGGGATATAAAGTCAGAAACACAAATGGATGTTACCATTTACTGACTGTAATTCCCACAGCATGCTACTGATTTTCCAAAGACAGAACATGTCTGAGGAACACACCAAACATGAGAGTCCAAAATCTGGCCATTCTGTGGATAGCCCTACAGTTGAGAGTTATGTCAACAACATAACAACTGACAGACTTAAAATCAAGCAGAAAAGCCATATCCACACAAACCCTGTTAAACTAGCATTAATTCAACTGTATAACAACAATACATACATTCTGTCCTTATGTCTGGAACATTCTCCCCCAGTTTGTGGGGCTGTCTCCACAGTTTTCGTTTAAGAGATATTTCCAACTACCCTCTGTGATGCTGTTGTTCGCACACCTCCATGAAGTCCTCCTCACAGGCAAAGAAAAGGGGCAATGCCCACATGAAGTAATCAATTATAGGAGTGTGTTACCATGCCATTGGCTATAGGAATAACACCACAGCCTTTCTGCATGCAATTAGCAAGTAGGGGACACCAACTGGTGCACAGGCCATCAGCTGCTCATGAGCATTACCTAAAAATGGCAAGCTGCTGCCTATACAAAAAAGATGTATAGCCTACATCTGGGAGAGAGAGAGAGAGAGAGAGAGAGAGAGAGACCAAAAAAAACAAGTTACACATAGTGGAATAAAACCAACCATACTAGGGAAAAAAAAGGTATGCCAACAAGTAAGCATGTAATAAAATGGAGTAGGGGGTATGTAATAATGGGAAATAAGAAGTACAACATATATGTCTCAACAAGTCTTGCTGTACTGATATATTGCTGATCAGAAAATATGGCCATAGCAACTGGGTTGTCTGCAGTGACATAGATCACAGCTCAGGCCCCGGAGTCAACCCAGGAAAGGATGTCTCATATATGACTACTACTGGAGTGTGTGTTGAACAATACTGACTCTGTAACACTGCTAAGCCATCTATTGGGATGTCGTAGATATCCATATGTTAATTGTGAATACAACTATAATATGCATGTCTGTCACAAAAATGTGAGAGACCTATATGGGGTATTTTCATAGTAAACTATTGTTGCAGATGTGTGTGTTGAACTGCATGTCATATACTGAGCTCATACCATTCAACTGTCCAGTGTTATGCACACTGACTATATGTGTGGCTCATATTTGTAGTCATTTACTCATAGAGTTGTGTTATGTCTGACAAATCATTTGCCGCCGGTGAAGACTGACATACAACATCTTCTTCTCTTTCTTTTGACTGTTCCTATTAGGGGTTGCCACAGCGGATCATCTGTCTCTAGTTCCTCCTGTTCTCTGCATCTTGCTCTGTCACACCAACCACCTACGTCTTCATCAGCACATCCATACACCTTATCTTAGGCCTTCCTCTTTTCCTCTTACCTGGCAGCTTCATCCTTACCATCCTTTTCCCAATATACTCAGCATCCCTCTTCAGCACATGTCCAAACCAATATAATCCCACTACTCTCTGGCTTTGTCTCCAAACCATCCAACCTGGCCAAACCCTTTAACATAAATATCCCTAATCCTGTCCACCCTCATCACACCCAGTGCAAATCTTGACATCTTTAACTCTGCCACGTCCAGTTCTGACTCCTGACTTTTTGTCAATGCCACTGTCTCCAACCCACATAACATAACTGGTCTCACTACCATCTTGTAGACCTTCCCTCTCACTCTTAATGGTACTCGTCTGTCACAAATCATTCTTGACACTCTTTTCCACCCTCCCCATCCTGCCTGTACTCTCTTCTTCACCTCTCCCCACACACATCATTACTCTGAAAAGTTGATCGCAAGTATTTAAACTCACCCAGCTTTGCAAACTCTACTCCCTACATCCCCAAAATTCCTCTATCCTCCCTCCCATTTACACACGTATATATTCTGTCTTAGTCCTGCTGACCATCATTCCTCCCCTCTCTAGAGCATAGCTCCACCTCTCCAGGGTCTCCTCAACCTGTTCTCTACTCTCACTACAGATTACAATGTCATCTGCAAGCATCACAGTCAATGGGGACTCCTGTCTGATCTAGTCTGTCAACCTATCCATCACCACTGCAAATAAGAAAGGGCTCAGAGCTGAATCCTGATGTAATCCCACCTCCATCATAAATGTACCTGTCACTCCCACCACAGAGCTCACCACTCTCACACTACCCTTGTACATGTCCTGTAGCACTCTTACAAATTCCTCCATCACTCCTGACTTCCTCATACAATACCACAACTCCTCTCTATGCACCCTGTCACATGCTTTCGCTAAGTCCACAAAGACACAACACAATTCCTTCCGACCTTCTCCGTACTTCTCCATCAACACTCTCAGAGCAAACATCGCATCTGTACTGCTCTTTCCTGGCAAGAAACCATACTGCTGATCACTAATCCTTACCTCCCTTCTTAACCTAGCTTCCACTAATCTTTCCCATAACTTCATGCTGTGACTGATCAGTGTTATCCCTTTGTAGTTACTACAGCTTTGCACATCACCCATATTCTTATAAATGGTAATCAAACACTTTTTCTCTACATTTCATGCATCCTCTCACTTTCCAAGTTTACATTATACAATATGCCATTTCTCCTAAACTCTTCAATGCTTCCACGGTATGTCATCTGGACCAGCAGCCTTTCCATTCTTAATCTCTTCATAGCTATCCTTGCTAATCTGTTGCAATTTCTGATTTACCATACCCACATCATCCAAACTACTCTCTCCCATTCTCTTCATTCAACAGCACGTCAAAGTACTCTTTCCACCTGCTCAACACACTCTCCTCATTAGTGAGTATATTTCCCTCATTATCCTTTATCACCCTTATCTGCTGCACATCCTTCCTAGCTTGATCCCTCTGTCTAGCCAATTGGGACAAGTCCTATTCTCCATCCTTAGTGTCCAACCTTTCATACAACCCTTCAAAAGCCTCATTCTTAGCCTTTGCCACCTCTCTCTTTGCCATGCACCCCATCTTTTTATACTCCTGTTTACTTTCTTCATCTTTCTGACAATCCCACTTCTTCTTCTTTGCCAACCTCTTTCTCTTTTTACTCACCTGTACTTCCTCACTCTACCACCAGGTTCCCTTGTCCTCCTTCCTCTGTCCAGATGTCACACCAAGCACATTTCTAATCATCTCCCTTACTATCTGTGCTGTAATTATCCAGATATTTGGTAACTCTTCACTGCCACCCACTGCCTGTCTTAACTCTTCCCTGAACGCAACTTCAAATCACCCTTTTTCAGTTTCCACCACTTGATCCTGGGTGCTGCCCTTGGACTCCTCCTCCTCTTGATCAACAACATTATCCCACAGACCATCATTTCATGCTGCCTAACTACACTTTCCCCTGTCACCAATTTACAGTCTCCAATCTCCTTCAAACAGGCCCTCCTGCATATGAGATAATCCACCTGTATGCATCTTCCTCCACTCTTGTATGTTAACCTGTGCTCCCTTGTCTTGTTAAAATATATATTCACCTCAGCCATGTCCATCCTTTTTGCAAACCCCATAACCATCTCACCTTCTGCATTCCTTTGCTTAACACCATACCTACCTATCGCTTCGGCATCCCCTCTGTTCCCTTCACCAACAAGCCCACTGAAAGCTGCTCCAATCACCATTCCCTCACCCTTGGGTATAGTCATCACCACTTCATTCAACTCAATCAAAGATTTTTCAGTCTCATCCACCGCACACACAATTAGCGGAGCATATGCACTAACAACAGTCATCATTACACCATCAATGTCCAGCTTCATTAACATCACTCTATCTGACACTCTTTTCACGTCAAAAAAACACACTTGCCATACTGTTCCTTCAGGATAACCCCTATACCATTTCTCCTGCCATCCACATTATGATATAACTATTTGTACCCAATTCCGATACACCTAGCCTTATGCCCCTTCCATCTGGTCTCTTGCACACACAATATATCAACCCTCCTTCTGTCCATCATATCAGCTAGCTCTGTCCCCATACCAGTCATACTGCCAACATTAAAAGTTACTACCCTCACTAACACACTCCTAGCCTTTCTCCTCTCTTCCTGCCATATCAGCATCAGACATCCTCCAGGGTATGTCTGTGAATACAAAGACTACTGTGCTATCACATGACTTGTGTGTTACAGCAATATTAAGAACTGTCACTAAGTTGGACCCATCACCCCCCCATGTATGTGTGGCATCCTCCAGATGTCCTGCTCTAACAGGTTGATATGAATGTCTGAGCAGCAAGAGTGTAAATACAGTATTCCATACTGACATAGAACAGAAATGCATATTGGGTATTACCTGACCTATGTATGAGTATGTGTACCTGGCTGCCTCATAACAATAGACACGGGATGCAAAATGTCAGGTAAATAAGACATACATGTTGTACATGTGTGTAATCTTAGTTTCTGTGCATCCAACAGAGTTAGATTTCTACAGCTAATGGTTGTTGCATTGCCCCGACACAGACATGAGTACTAGAATAAGCATGATTATCAGGTTGAAATTTCAGAGGCTTCCAACCATGTTATGACCTTGTGTCCGTACCTACTACAAACAGCCATATGACCACCGACATAGCTGTATGGAATGAGCAATACCATACCTGTAAAACCTGTCTTCACTAAAGTAGAGTAATCCCTTTTGCTGGACAGCAGCAGTAAACAAACCACATAATTGGTCACTATGTCAGCTCTACAGATCAGAGTAGGAGCAGGCACCAACTTGGCAGCAAGTCAACCTTTGTCTGAACGAGTATATAAGATCCCACCTGGATTACTGTAAGGCAGACTATGAGTACAAATTGGTCGCATCCTCCAAAGGCAATCGCAAGGCCATCTTCACATATTTCTGCAATCTCAGAGGTGACAACACAACCCACCCTGCAGTGGTGGTCAATCACAACACCTTCACACACACACACACACACACACACACACACACACACACACACACACACACACGCACACACACACACACACACACACACACACACACACACACACACACACACACACACACACACACACACACACACACACACACACACACACACACACACCATAGCTATATGCAACCTGCTACAGACAGGTTTAGGGCAAAAATCACCCCCCTGGCTCACTGTCAGTGTAGGTGGATATGCACAGCACCTGCACCCCTCCCCTCATCATCAGGGGGCAGGTGTATACTGCTTAATCAAAGACAACAAAAGCAAGTCTCCAGGGGACCTGAGAACATTCCTGTCTGCATCCTACATGAACTCATGCATTTGCTTCCAGCTCCATTACACACTGTATGCAAGCAAAGCCTGAGCACCATTGACATCCCATCTGCAAGGAAGACAGCCACTGTCATCTCCCTACACAAATATGAATGAAGAATGGTGGTTTATGCAATGTAGTGGCTCTCATTGGGGAACATGACACATCAGGACCAGGAGTGCAATGCAGGTTCATACTGTGCTTATAGATGACAGGGGTATGATGTGGTTTTAAGTGGTGGCTAATAATAGGCAATATTGATGTGCTGGCTCTGTAAATAACTCTGGGCAATGTCTGAGGTCCTGTTATTTGTTTCATTGTTTATGTCTTCCAGGTGCCATGCAGCAGCAGCTGGCATACACTGCTGAGGAAAATGCAGCCATTAGAGAGGCAATACTACAGCACCATGCGGTGCTGTTTGGCTGGGGCCGACAAAATCTGTGGGACCAGACTACCCCGTGGGATGACCTTCTCCACAGAGTGAACACCTTGGGCCACCATGGCTGCACATATGATCAGGTCAGGCATGGGGAAACTGACCTGATATGTTGTGCCCAGCAAAGGGCTGCTGCCATGGCCAGGGACCATTCTGCCAAAGGTGGGAGTCCTGCTACACAGGTCCCACTTACAGCAACAGAGGAGCTCCTTGCCAACCTTGGGGCAGCCCCCACACAACAACCAACACATGAAACACCAGTCATGGAGGTGGGTGGCACCCAGGCAACAGGCGAATAGCGTCCAGGTAAGGCTACAGTGCACATTAATTTAAGGATGTAGCAGTCATACTATCTTCAATAGAGTATCTAGATGCATATGTCAGTTTAAAGTGCATTTGTGGGTGGAGTTTAGTAATGCTCACAAGTGCACATCTATGGTGAGAGACAGCAAATTGTGTACTATCATAGCTTGTACAGTACCTGTGCAGACATGTTGCATTCATCTTGTACCAATGCCAAATGTGAGTCTGCTGACAATACCTCTCCCCCACAACTACATAGGTCCCTCTAGTATGCATGTGGGACAGCAGCCTGAATCTGGTGAGTATGGGATTTTCCTGTTGTGGCTCACCAATACCTCAGGAATGTTAAGGTCATGCATATGACCATGCACACAACTGTTACTCTCAGCTATTTTGCAATATCTGCATGTTCACTTGTGGTGGGGTTAACTGCATTGCATCAGAATGGTCTACACAGGGCCCTGTTTTCAGGAGATGTCACATATCTGTAGCATACCTCACAACCTGTCATTGCAGGAAATATGGACAAAGATTGACAAAATGGGGGGACGAAGACGCAAAACTAGGGGCATATTTTATAAATTAGTGTTATACAGTGCACATAAATGGTGTACACACACTTGATAGAATGCCAGGTATTTGTGAAATACAAACATGAGAGCACAATAACACATTTACGAACCATTCCAACCTTTTGTGTGACATATAACCTGTACAATCCAGTTGTAAAACAAACACATCTGGTAGGGGAACATTTATGACACATACAAAACTTACAAGAAGATAGATGCATACATGTGCACAGGCTGAAGCTAATACTGTACTGAAGCAGCTTTTGATATTATTACAGCATTACATCTTCTTGGGTACACATCTGCCATCAATTACATAGACTCTTTGATTGACAGCAAATAAGGGTCAGCTGTCCTAACAGGATCATTCTAAATTTACTCAGTTGCCTGCTACAGCAACAGCCATAGTTTGCATACTTGTGAATGGTATCAGCCCAGAGAAGGGTACACACACATTTCCACAGCATTGCATATACCATGGAGCACAGTGAAGACAGTCATCACATGGTGGTGAAAACATGGGGTAACAGTGACATTGCAAAGAACTGGGCATACCTCCATATGTGTGGAAAAGACAAGAACTAAACTGGTCAGGGACGCCGCTAGGAGACGTAGAGCAACACTACCAGAGTTGCAGGAATCACTGGCAAGTACCAGTTGTGTACTACATGTGACAACAATCTCCCATATTCTCCATGTCTGGCCTATGGGGAAGGTTTGTAAGATGGAAGCCTTCTCACACACAGAACAACATCCAGGTCTGATGGATTTCTCAAGAACAATACATCAGGCCCCCCAATAGCATGTGGGGAAATGTGTTATGGTGTAATGAGACCAAGGTTGCACTTTTTGGCCACAATACCAAAAGGTTTGTTTGGCACAAGAACAACACTGTGCATCACCAAAAGAATACCATCCCCATGGTGAAGCATGGTGATGGCAGTGTTCTGCTTTGGGGCTGCTGTTCATAAGCTGGAAGTGAGTCTGCAGCCAAGGTGGAGCGAATTAGGAAGAGTTCAAAATACCACTCCCTTTTTGCCCAAAATTGTCATGTGTCTGCTACAAAGCTGTGGATGGAGAAGACTTACACCTGTCCACACAACACTGGCCCATACCATACATCAAAATCCATAAAAGAATGTCTTCACCAGAAGACTACCAACATTTTAGAAGGGCCCAGCCACAGTCCACAAATACATCCAATAGAGAATCCATTGGGTGTCCTGAAGAGGCCTGTGCAGAAGTGATGCCCTTGCAATCTGACAGAGTTGGAGGGCTTCTGCAAGGGTAAGTGTACAAATATTGTTAAGTCAAGATATGCCATGCTGATACACAACTTCCCAACAGGACTGACTGCTGTTACAAAAACAAAAGGTGCTTTAAAAAGTATTAGTTTAAGGGTGTGCACAGTCATGCAACCAGCCAATTGTACATATTTCAACTTCTACATGTTACCCCTAACCGATGTGGTTGATTTTCAATTGGATTGCACAGGTTATACGTCACATTAAGGTTGGGAAATGTTATCACCTGACGTCTGCGGTCTCATGTTATATATCAGACAAACCTATTATGTTAACAGGGGTGTCTACACTTATAATGTTCACTGTAACTTTAGAAGGTTGTTAGTGTAACTGATTCTGTTGTAACATACCTGTACTGTATGTTTTGATGTGTGAGAGACTTGAAATATGTCATTAAATAGTGACACCAGTCCTCATATCTCCCCAGGAATGTGTCAGACAAATACAGGATTTATGATGAACAGACCAGAAATATGAGCAACACATGTAGACATTCAGCGGCACTCTGCACAGTTGAGAGGTATGTTCTGTAGGAGTTGTCACTGTGCTATACAGGTGAACAGCAATTATGTGTACATGGGTGCAGTTTGTGCTACTTGAAGGTCCATCACCTACTAACACTACTCACATATCACAGAGGTGTATATAAGTTGTAACAGGAAGTGGATAGGGCTACACTGCATGATGTTGAGGTCCTGTCCGTGGTGTGTATGTAGTGGTCTAACTGTGTTGTGAATGCCACCAGTTGGCTATTGTGAGGTCTGTGTAATGCCTGTCTGTCACCTCACCTGTATGTGTGTGTGTCTGTGTGTGTGTGTGTGTGTGTGTGTGTGTGTGTGTGTGTGTGTGTGTGTAGTAGGAAATCATATCGTGCAGGTATTAATTTACATATGTTGTCTTTCCCCCCACTGGTGGTCATGGTGATCACAGTCCATCACACTAAGTATCTGATGTCAGTGTCTCTGCAGACTCTGGCAATGATCATGGTCATATTCAGGCACAGGTGGTGTTGTCAGGGGCTGAATCTGTGCCATTGGTTGTCATCCAACACTCATCCACGATGTCCCCTCACACAGTCACAATGCCCACACATGCCCCATCCCCAACAGCCACAGATGATAGACAGTTAGCAGATGGTGGCATTGAACAGGCTAGTGTGGTGACTATGGCAGGTGTGAGTGTAGACACTGTCCATAGCCAGTTTGTAGGTGAGGTCCCACACACACATATGGACAGGGGTGCTCACTGCAGGACTGCTGCTCATCGAGCCACTGTCACAAGTGCCACAGCAGGTTCACCAGACACATGTTTCAGGTTGTCATGGATGCACAGGCACATAGTGAATGCAACACCAGACATATACTTAGGGTAGTGGATGCAACTATTCCTGGTTTATGTGGTGACATACGTGACCTTGTTGAGGCCACATGCCAAAATATTGAGGTCATGAATTGACAGTGGGGTGAGACCTTGGCAATCCGTGGCCATGGCATGTCTGTGCTTGAATGTGTGGTGGGAGATGGGCATTGCCCATGTGGACATAGGTCAGCACCAACATCAGCTGAGAGTCTATGAGGCCATGAACCTTCACATTCCCATAGCGGCAGTGACACCAGCACTACCGAAGGGGGGTTGCTGTCCACATCACAATGAAGCAGGCTATGGGCACATGGTCCTGGCCGATCTCGTCAGGGATATGGATCCAGCAGACAGCAGTCACCATCAGGAAGCAGTGCTATATCTGGCCTTTGGCCTGGTGGTGCCAGTAAGACCCCTGGCAGGACCAGTTTACGTGTCCATGGCCAGAGATGGTGAACTTGACACCCTGCCATGTACGGTCATCAGCTTCCAACATAACCCTGTGTAGGGCAGCCACATGGCGTGGCTGTGTGCATACATACACGCACACATTTGTATCACATGCAAGTCACCTCCAGACACACATAGCACCTCTGCACAGCCCATCTATAGGATACACTTCCAAACACACACACATGGATGTCAACTGTATGGCCCAGCCTAGGCCTCTGCAAAACCCACACCACATCCTGTGCATATGATGATACATGTGCCAAATCCCTGTCATCCATACCATCGATGCAGGGACGGGCTAATATGGGTCTGATGCACAGGGTGAATATAGTACAGTGTAGCTATGTAATACTGTTTAAGTTGCTGTCTGCTTGCATTTGTTATGGGTACACATAAAGGCGTATGCACCTTATTAGCCATGATGCATTATTGCTGTTAGTGCCACTAACTGAATGCAGTCTGACATGCTGTATTGTGTTTGTGTTCCTGGTGTCTGTTTGTCTGCAGGCTGTAGCCCTGCAGACATTACCAACACGGAATATGGAAGAGTGGAAATACACCAACCATTTCATAGCCAAGGGACAGATTTATATGTAAGTTTACCAGGTGTGTATGCGTGCAACAGTGTGTGATGGACACTGTTGTCAGACAGTGTGACCTGGCATACATACCCCTTGTCACAGACAGGTAGCCTTCAGACATGTCACCTCAGTGTTGTGTAGTACCACAATCTCATATATGTGGAACAGGTTATTGGAGTACTGTCAGTAGGTCCCTCACCAGCTTAGCCATTATATTGACTGCAATAGATTAATTTGTCAGCACCTGTTGCCCCTGCCATTTCTTTCCCATACACTCAACCCTGATGCAGTTGGTGATGGCATGCATGATACTGTGTATGACAGGTTTGTGGTATGTATTCCTGAGTTTACAGGGTGGAACAGGGTGACAAATGGTATATCCTTTGCATTCACACAGTAAAGACTGACACAGTGGATGTGCATACAGTAACACTAACACAGTATGCAATGGACAGATTTGTAAACCTACATATCCACTTTAATGTACTATAGTGCTACATACACATGACATGCCCCACATAGATTATATGTATGGGACATAACCCACTACCTCTTACAACACATATTGTTGTGAATGCCTTCATGGATGGTAAGATAACCCACCAGGAATAGTAAATGTAGTCATGTATTGCTCCTACAAGCCTGGACAAGTGATAGGGTAATAGACGTTGTGTCAGCATGATGTTTCAGTCAGGTATGATATCTGATGCTGGCATGTATGTCAGTACACTAACTGTGAACTTTTTGGCAACAATATCACATACATGGTCATTGTTAGGGGACACAGACCACATATGGGTTGCAAACATCCAGATATTCCATAGACATCTGTACAGATGACTGCAATGGCCTGTACAATGGTTTTACATGCCGCATGTGAGGCAGATGCCATTAACATGCTATATAAAGTAATGCCATTGGGAGGTGGTAAACAGGCGTGGATGGTACACACATCAAAATGGTATAATCCACACAGGATATGACTCTCAACCCAAGCACACAATTGCCAGTATTGAGATTAGAACCCCTACCTATCTAGTTATTTTCTACTATAGTGTTGTACAGTTATCACACATCCCACAAAGCTTATATAAATTCACCTTGTTCCAAGGTACTTCTAAGGTGAATAACATCAGCAGGCCTTGTAAAGTAGGGTAAAAAAAATCATGTAGCAAGTATTAATGATGTTTTCTTTGTAACTATTTTTAATGTCATCAGTAAAAAAGTTGTTAATACGGCACAACAGTTTTGGCTTATGTTACTTAGAGATAAGGAATTATATTCATCATTGCTGAAAAGGTTACAAATTTCTTATAAGAGGGCAAGAAATTTAGGATACATGGTAGTACATAACCATTTTGAATTACCTATCATGGGAATTAGCAGGAAAATGTCAACACCTGTAGGTACTGTGCAATGTAGCAAATGCTCTGTATGTAAAAATGTGGTAAATTATTTTAAATACATTAATGGATGTTATTTTTCTGTAAAAGGTAATTTTAAATGTAACACTTGCGAGGTTATATATGCTTTAAAGTGTAGTTGTAATAAATATCATATTGGTGAAACTAGTAGAAGTTTCAAAGTACGCTTTCAAGAACACCTAAGAGATATAAAAAATGTTAAAATGGATAGCCCTTTAGGCAGTCACTTTTTTGGATTTTCATGGTTCCAACCCTGATTGTATTCAGGGTTGTGTTTTAGAAAAGGTTGAGGTATCTCTGGGTGAACTTGTTAGTTTAAATACTAAACTTCATAAAAAAGAAACTTCATATATTTTAAAGTTTAGTACATTGGAACCACTAGGGTTAAACAAGGATTGTGAGTGGAAATATGTAATTTAATTTAATCTAATTAACAGTTGGTGTATTGTGTTAATTTTATCTGTATATATTGATCATGGTACTAATGTGTTTTTTACTCTTTGAAGGCCGAATAGCCTAGGCGCTAAGTAATAAATTCTGTATACTGGCTGGGTTCTTATTCGTGGTATTTTCTCTTCGTTTTTCTGTTTGTGGTATCAGTCTTGTAAAGTAGGGTGATGGGAAGTTTACAGGGGGATACCCAACTCAGAATGGTATATCCCACACAGTATATGATTCCAAACACACACACACACACACACACACACACACACACACACACACACACACACACACACACACACACACACACAGAGTTGCCAGTATTGAGATTAGAACCCCTACCTGTCTAACTATTTCTACTATAGTGTTACGCAATTATCATTCACTCTGGTTGGGAAACCTATCAAAATAGTTCTTCTTAAAAACATACACACACTTATACTCCACACACAAATTTGCCAGATGGGAGATTTGAATCCCTGCATAGCTACTGATGTATACTACAGTGTTATGCAGTTATTGCACATGCTACAGAGCTTATTGGACTGACAACTGGCCAAAGGTGCTGATAAGGGGAATGACATCAGCAGGACTGATAAAGTAGGGCACTGGGTGGGCAACTTATCAAAATACTTCATTTTCCACACAGACTTAATACTCCCACATACACATTTGCCAGATCTGAGATTAGAACCCTTGCCTAGCTAGTGATTTGTACTATAGTGCTACACAGTTATCGCATGCACTGCAGAGCTTACTGGGTGACAACTGGCCAAAGGTGCTGATAAGGGGAATGACATCAGCAGGACTGATAAAGTAGGGCACTGGGTGGGAAACTTATCAAAATACTTCTTACAAACATACACACACACACTTATAGTCCCACACACACATTTGCTGGATTTGCGATTAGAACCCCTGCCTAGCTACTGATTTATACTACAGTGTTACACAGTTATTGCACATGCTATGGAGCTTACTGGGCTGACAACTGGCCAAAGGTGCCAACAAGGGGAATGACATCAGCAGGACTGATAAAGTGAGGCACTGGGAAGTGTTGTGGGTGGGAATGTTCTAAAACTGTTTACCTACAAACAAATACACACTCCCTCACTCTCGCACACTCACACACACACACACACACACACACACACACACACACACACACACACACACACACACACACACACACACACACACACACACACACACACACACACACACACACACACACACACACACACACACAGTTGCCAGTATTGAGATAGAATTCCTACCTATCTAGTTATTTGTACTATAGTGTTACGCAGTTATCGCACATGCTACAGAGCTTACAGAGGTTATAGGTGTGCAATAGTACTTCTAAGGTGAATGACAGAAGCAGATATTGTGAAATCGGGCAATGTGAAGTGTACTGAGTGGGAACAGTCTCCTAATACTTAGACCTACAGACACACACACACACACACACACACACACACACACACACACACACACACACACACACACACACACACACACACACACACATAGACACACACAGACAGAGGCAGGTGATGTGATATTATAAACCCAACCTCAGTACTGTTACACAATGTGGCTCACCGTTTTCGCTGGCACGTGCAACTGTTTACAACTGGCATGCCACTGTCCACACCAGGACAGCACTGTATGCCATTCAGGGTATCCATGTGTGTGACTCAGTCTGTCTGTGCTTCCCTGTGTCTCTCTCTATCACTGTCTGTCTCTCACTTCCCCACATTTATAGGTTCATAGGTTCATACTAGGCTATCTGCCCTAGGGCATTTATAAGCCTAGCCAGAGTGTGTTTGGCTTTTGCCACCCATTTTAAATTAACTTTGCTATGCCCTTTTTCTAGGTTAGTATACTGTGCCTCTGTCTAACACTGACACAGAAGTGATACCCGGGGTAAAACTATGATCCCACATCCACTCATCAAGATTCCTCTTGAAGAGAGTCAATGAGAGACTCTGCCTAACCTGGACTGGGATTTTATTCCAGAGTGAAGGGAGCCTCAGGGTTATGAATCTGTCCCTCCATGTCCTATTTATTTCAGTGCTGAGGTTCAAGTCTCTCGAGGGCGTAGCTTGATGGGATTTGCATTTTCTGAGGTGCAGCATGTCCATTAATTCTGGGTTGGACATAGCTTTATACGTCAGGCACAGATCGCCTCTGAGCAGGCGGTATGCCACTGAATAGAGCTGGAGTTTCTTTAACCGGGCAGCATATGGCATCTGTTTGAGCCCTTTGATCCCTTGGTGACATACTTTTGGGGTCTTTCCAGTTGCTGCAGGTGTCTGGTAAGGTACATCCAAAAAGGAGCATTGTACTCAATTATGGGCCTGATGAGGGATGAGTAAAGAGGCACGATGACCTCCCCTGATCTAGATGTGAATCCCTTCATGATTAGGTGGGCTATATAAAATGTTTTTCTAACCACTTTGGCCATGTGGTTGTCAAATGAGAGATTGCTATCAACTTGGGTCCCCAGGTCCCTAATTACTTCTTCCGTACTTAATGGATTACTACCTATGTGGTAATTTGTGGGCACTTTGTTTTTGCCAAAGGGGATGACTATACACTTTTTGGCGTTTAGCTTGAGGCCATGGCTCTGGTACCAGTTGTCTGTTTCTATGAGGCCCTTTTGGAGGATGCTTGTGTCAGCTGGAGAGTTGATTATAGCACCCAGTTTGCAGTCATCTGTGAACTTGGTCAGCCGCAGTCCTTCTGTGTTGGCCTGTAACTCCGAGAAATATATACTGAACAAGAGAGGTCCCAGGACTGAGCCTTGTGGGATGCCACTTGTAACTGGTTTGGAGTCTGACATGGCTCCAGCAATTCTAACCATGTGGGTTCTGTCCTTGAGCCAGTTTGCAACACATCTGGTGACATGGGGGTTTATATTTAAGCTGGTGAGCTTATCTATAATGCCCGAGTGGGGTATTGTATCGAAGGCTTTTGCGAGGTCCAGGTAGGCTGTGTGGACCACCTTCCCCTCGTCAATGGCCTTGGTGACTGTTTCAAAGAAATTGACCAGGTTTAAGAGGCAGGATCTGCCCTTAACAAAGCTGAACTGGGTAGGATTCAGTATCTGTAGGTCCCCAATATCTTTTTTTATGAGGTCCATAATGATCCTTTCCATAGCTTTGCAGACCAAGCTAGTCAGGCTTATGGGGCGATAGTTTCCAGGATCCATTGAGGAACCACCTTTGTGGAGAGGGACCACTGTTGCTGTACGCCACTCTTTGGGCACATATCCTGTGGTAAGGCTGAGAATGAACAGTAGTTTTATGTTTGGGTTTAGCTCTTCTTGGAGTTCATGTAGGAAGCAGCCCGGGACACTGTCTGGTCCCATTGATGCTGTGTTTTTTGCTTTGGAGAGGGTGGCTCTTACCTGAGTATCTGAGATGTCAGGGGCAGCACTCTGCTGGGATAGATATTTGCCCTTTGTTGGGGAGGGAAGTTTGCTGAACCTGTCAGCTAGGATGTTGGCAATGTCTGTGGGTTTGGTGTATTTGTTGTCATTTTGGACTAATTCTGAGCATATCTGGGAATTCCCACCCAGGTTCCTAGCATAACTAAAGAAAGCCTTGTGATTATCCTTAGTGTCCTGTGCAATTATTCTCTCAAAGCTGGCCTTAGATGATTTTATGAGTGCCCGTAGTTTTTTGCTAACACTGATCAGAGATGCCTTCCCTTTTTGTGATTTTGCTCTATCATGTAGTAGCTTCCTCCTTCTATTGTATAGTTTGTTTATGGCTGGGGTCCACCAGACAGGACGCCTGCCTTTGGAGGATTGGGTCTTGGTTTTATTTGGGATTGCATGATCCATGCATTCCTGAAGGTGTTCATAGAAAGCGTTTATAAAGGATTCTGCGGTCTGGGCCGTATTTTCCACAGGCCCAGGGGCTTTGAAGGATTCCACCTCAGTTTTGAGGAGTGTGAAATTTGCTTTAGAGAAGTTTTTTACTGTGGTTTTCTGGGCAGTGGGTGGGGTCGGGATGTGTATATCCAGTGAGATTAGTTTATGGTCTGATCTTACCAGTGAGGGATACACTTCTGGTCTGGAGCATAAAATGCCCATGTTGGTGATGATCAGGTCCAGTATGTTTTCCCCTCTTGTGGGAGTGGTAACAAGTTGTTCCATAGCATTTGAGTTTATAAATTCTAGGAACCTTTGAGTTAGGGTGTTGGAGCTAGAATAATGCTCCCAGTCTATGTTTGGGTAGTTGAAGTCGCCCAATGTAATGGTGTTTGGAGAGACCTTCATATTTTCCAGTGTTCTCAGGAAGGCCGAGTGGGTTTCCTGGGTTTGGGAGGGTGGTCTGTAGCAGGCTATAAACTGGAAGGCAGTTTTACCCACTGTTAGTTGCACATGGATAGTCTCTGATGCTTCGTGCTGTGCCACCAACCTGGAGGTGTGGGTATCTTTGACGAATATTGATACTCCCCCTCCTTTACTGGTTCGGTCCACGTTTTGGGGCCAAAAACCATGGTAGGAGGTATAACCTGGTAGTGCTGGGGTGCTCTCGGGAGCCTTGAACCAGGTTTCTGTTACTGCACAGATATCGATGTTCTCCATGCTAAGGATAGTTTCGAGTGCATGCATCTTGAGATTGAGATTTCTGGCATCGAGTAGCATTACTCTTAGTTTCTTATCCCTTGTGATACCTATGGAGGTGGGTTTGTCTTTTGAGCCTTGCCTAAAAAAGGCATTATGGGGGTAGCAAGAGCCTTTGCCAATATCCGAAAGCCCAGGGGTGACAGGTGTAATCCATCCCTAGCGAAGCATCGTGGCTTGTCGAGCATGTCATCCCAGGCTGACAGGCATTGGATCCCCTTTGAATGACACCAATACTTAAGCCAATTGTTGAAATTGATAATCTTGTCTTCATATTGTGGCATCATTCTTGGTGAGGGTAAGATGCTACTCAAGGTCAGGGTCATACCAGCCTGGGCCACATGCTCAGAGAGCTCCTCTATGTCTATGTGTGTGTATGCTTGACATATGTTATCTGGTGTGTGTGTGTGTGTGTGTGTGTGTGTGTGTGTGTGTGTGTGTGTGTGTGTGTGTGTGTGTGTGTGTGTGTGTGTGTATCTCATGCAACAGATGCAGATGTACCACATATAGGCCACCTACATCTAGCTGAGGGTTATGCTGTCAGATGTGTGTGTGGGGACAGTTGAGGTGTACATAGCTGTCTGTATTCATAGACATATATACACAATACAGTCATATATTCCGATGTGGGGTCCAACGTGTCCTGTGATTCTCTAAGTGTAGGAGCATACCCAGTGTGAACCTCTATAGTTAGAGTGGGACTCCATTCCAAAGATAGGTGTACTCCAGTCCAGGTATTTGTGTGCTACAGCCATACCTCTCAGGAGTACACAGGATTTTCCTCAGGATACCGGGTTTGTTTAGCAGACATTTTCTGACATATCTGTAATCTGCCACTGCAATGTATTGTGTCATTACCAAGTGCCAGACATCCTCAGATCATCATAGTGCTTTATCAGAAGAATATGAGTTGTATGATGCATAGACCAATATTATGAGGGCACCTATGTGCATTCTTGCCCAACAAGGCCATTTGTGAGGTGTGGCTACAGCCAGTTGAGTAATGATGCACTGTGTAAACAGTCTGGCAACCAGGTGATATACTGGCTGGGGGTCTTCTGCTTGTGTGGTATCTTTCTAACCTGGGATGTCATATCCTTGTGTGGGCATAACTCTCTCCTGTACATTTTTGACAGGTTGTCCAGGTGTTTGGCTAGAAGTTTCATCCTGTCTACGTAAACATGTGTTTTTATGGCAAGTTAGTTACATATAATTAAAGAATGATGTTACAAAACAATGACAGACATTACTGCTTTAGACTATATAACCTTCAGACAATTCCCACTACTGCAAACCCCTCACACTACCAACTTTCTCAGTATGTAAGGGCAATATTTACAACAGATGACTATCATTGTGCCTTTGCTCCACTTTTATTTCTGCCCTTATCCAGACATCTTGCCAGAGCCTGATAGTATTAACCACATGTACACATAGATCATTGACCCCTGCATATTGAGGACAAGCAACATGTTTTCATGTGTATTGGTACAGCCCTGCCAATGTGTGCTATGCTATTATTTCCTTGCAAGCATACATGTTGCTGCATTTCTGTGGATATATGGGGGGCACACTTATCAAATGTACACATTTGTACTGACTGTGCTGATATTTGCTTTAAATTTTGGTTGCATTTACCATACTATCATGCCCTGTCTTGGGGACTAGAGGCATATCAGTAAAGAGCATAGGTCAGATTGTAATGGCATACATTTGAGTTTCAGATTTCTTACCTTTTGTAGCCTTACTGCAACTGCAGGTCCTGCTGTGCTATTACTGTGTGAGTGTGTAGGGGGTAATTCAACACTGCCACCATTTGTGTGCCTTTATCAAACATTTATCTGTGGTTTTCTACAGCTGACTTGCTGTGTGGGTGTGAGGGGTGGATATGGGACCCCCACACTGACATCCATGCCTGTGACCTATGACCCCCCAGTTAGTTGTGCCCACACATATACTGCAGTGTGATTTGCCACCTTGGGTACTACTGCATAGTGTGTGGAGGCCACTTTTGGCCAGACATTTCCTTGTATCCCACATAGCTGTCAGTTGTGGGGGTCTATCCCAGTAGGCCACCCCATTCCCTTGCATGCATGCATCATTACCATAGATATGCTAGCTGAACATACTAATCCATTCATTTATTGTTAAGAAGACTGACTTACCTTGTGCTTGCAGCAGTTGTGAGGACGGTGCTTGAGGCTGCCTATGTTGGATTCACACAGCACACTGCCTATACATGTTAAGTTACAGGTAATGTGATGTGCGTGTCATCCATTTTACTGTGTGTGTGAGACAGAGAGAGAGGTGTCAGTCCCTGGGGCCCTACAGTATCAGTGTGTGTGCTATGCATTGCCTCTTTGCCAAGGCCTGAGCATACTGGGCACACCTCCATCTGCCTACAGGAGCAGGCTCAGGGGCCTCCTCCTCTGAGTCCCTCTGTGCCTGTGGGGATCTTGACAATGGTGGTGTGCTGTGTTGCCCATCCCTGTGCTATTCCTGCTGCAGCTGTTTCCACAGGATCATATTGCATAGCATCGCACATGCTATGAACATGTGTGCACATGTGGCTGGAGAGTACTGCAAGGCTCCACCAAATATGTCAAGGCAGCGGAACCGTGACTTGAGCATCCAGAACACATGCCCTATAATGATCCTTGTTTGTGGAGGTACCCCATTATGTCCTGCTTGTGAGGCTGTGTGTACATTTCTGATGAGTGTCATCATCCATGGCTCCAGTGCACAGCCAGCACCCCCCACCAGATGGCAGATGTGGGAGTCATGGCAGCTTCCAGGGCTGCCAGCACACACATTCATGATAATGCCCTGGGCATTGCACATGGCCTGGAAGTTGATGGAGGGGAATCCCTTGGGTTTATTTAGACCCTATCCTGTTCATCAGGTGCTGCTTTGATGTGGACATGCTTGCAGTGTATGGCACCCTGTACCTCTGGATATTCTGCTTCATGGTGGAAGAGATGCATATTGCTGGTCCTTTACTCATGGGTGTTGGGGAAATAAATGTGCTCACCAGCATGTGGTAGCATGGCATCCAGGAGCTGATGGGGTACCATGGATGCAGATGCCTGTGAGACCCCCATTATGTCCCCAATAGGTCTTTGGAAAGTACCTTTAGCTAGAATTCTTAAGGCTACACATACCTTGGTATCCGCTGGTACGGGTTCCACTGTTGGCTCCAGGTCTGAGTTGAGGCCGGCACAGCTCAGTGATTTGCTGAAGTATGTCTCTAGCCACCCTGTAGTGCTCTACTATCTCCAAATCATATAGCCCCTGGTAAGTTACCCTGGGTCTGAACACACTTCTCCTCCACTCTGTCTGTGTCAGTTGTCAGCATTATCCTCCTCTCCACCCTCAGCCTCTAGCACATACTGATGGATCAAAGCAATGGCAGCCCCTAGCAATTTTCCAGTTAAAATTCCCTCACATGTGTACACCAATGGTGCAGAGTTTGTGGGAAAAACCAGACTGTAAGGTGTTTCCATAGTTTATACTGTTGTGCTGCAGATGCTGCCTGTATGATTGGCTGACTATGATGCATTCCACCTGCTAGCTATGTAATTTGTTCTTGATTGCTTTTATTCTGCTATTTTCCTTGTTTTTACCTTCCCATTTCCTCCCCTTTTAAGCCCCTACGTGTGCCGGCCCAAATGTAAAAATTCCTGCTATTTTTTTTTTTTTAGACCTGGTGCGCACCATGCAAACCTTATAAGGTAATGTAAACAAGAAGAAATCACCCTCCCTGAACACAAACACACTCTTCATTTTATGGAATAAGTCAATACAGTTTCAGACACACACCCCTTGCATAGTTGTGCTTAGCTAAGATTATCTGTGCACCATATGGCTCCATCCATGACTGATATACCCCCTTTTCATGTCTGTTGCTCCTCCTAGTTACACAACCATGCTAGAGCACCTACACGGTTAGGTACAGATTGGCACTTAGAAGATTTTTGTGATTCAGCAAATTTTCCCTCATTTGCATACCCCAGTGCCTTAGTCCATAGTTACTGCACTAACACAGAGCCTTTCCCCTTGACAACCACTGTTCCCTGCTATTGTTTTGATTCTGCGTGCCATAGACCATAATGGAAAAATGCAGATTTCCCTTAAAATTGAGTTTTCTCTTTTTTTTCTTTTTTCTTTTGGCACAATCCCTTTTGCCTACCGCTGCCCTATGCTTAAACAGCTGAGATCAGCAAAAAAAAAATAACTTTGATTTTTATAAAAATGAAGCACTTCTCCATGCCAATAGCCATATATTTAACCATTGGCATGCCTAAAGACTATAATACATGCTTTTTTTGGAGCTATCATGCCTCCATTTTGTTATTTGCAGAAATGGATTCAGTTAGTAACAAAATACATTTCTGCAACTAACACTGGTCTTACATGGATACCTGCCTGCTTGCTGAATTGCTAATTCACCTCATTTGCATGGTTTTCACCAGCAAATGAGGTAATTAGCATTCTGCATTGGTTTCCGTGCAAGAACAGTGTAGGCAGGCTCATGCACCTCAAAACAGTAGTTTACTGGATCGCTTGGCGTTCATATTCCGTGCAGGACCAGCTACACTGTTCCTGCACAGAAAATTTACTTTATTGAATCCTGAGGATTGTTAATTACTTAATGCATCATAGGTACTCTATGTTCATTAAAATGTACTGTGTGCGATGACTGGTTATTTGTAATCCCATGACAAGTATTTAAAGAATGAGGGCTTAAAAGTCTTGTTGTAGCATCACTTGAAGCATTTGTTATGAATATGAAAGCTTATGCACTTTGTATTTATTGTTTTACTGAGTTATTAAAGCTTATTGTGGTTCAAATTCCCACTTGTGCTTGTTTCTAAACTATTACTTAGACCTATTATGGACATTAATGCAAAGTTTCGAGAATGCTTTTCTTCATATTTATGGTGGATGTCTAACGAGGGCTACCTTTCTTGTTTTATGTGTCTGATGTGGCAAATTTAAACCAATGTGTATAGTTTAAAAAGTATGCTATTTTGGTACAGTGGATATTTAATTCATAGTAAGCACCAGGTTTCAGTAAGACTTAGTTGAGTACTGGTTGTAATAGCACAAATGCAGATGTACAAAACTTCTGGTCGTGTATGGGAGTACTTAATCTGTGGTGCTCTTTGATGGAGATAATAGATCAGTGATTTCCAATTACTGTCCTGTGCTTCACTTCATTTTACATCCATAGAGGGCCACCCTGTACTTAAGAAAAGAGATGCACCTTTCTGAGTGTGGCTACTTCACCTTTTGACTGTGACTCGCTGTTATGTTGATTCAGAATGGAAATAACTTGAGAATCTTTCATTCAATGAGATACTTATTTGTTCAGGATACATAAAACCATGACTCACCCTAGGTCAGCTGCTTTAGATAAAACAGGCATACTTTTATATTTATACGTCCACAGTTTATTGAAAATTACTCGTATTAGTCAAGGTTAATTTTGTTTATATAGTAGAAGACTGGATAAATCTGTATATAACTGCACTATATTTATAATTAGACTTGAATTTCTGAATGCCACAATGTTGTTTGTTGCTTTTCTATGTAACATTTAATTTATCTTTTGTTGATCAAGTTAGTCCAATAGACTAGTGGTCTCTTTTCATGGGAGAACCAAGGTGGGATGTGTACTACTAAAGACAATTTAGCCAATGTGCATCAAGGAACTTTCCCTACTCCTTACATGCGTGCCATGGGATCTTCTGCATTCATCTGACCTATGAAATGCTCAAGTAGCTAGGCCCTCAATTTATCTAATCAGAAAGACAACATACTCAGGATTCAGTAGTGTAAAACCTCCTTATGGTGTACTGGAGTATCAGCAGTCCATCTTTCTTTTGTGGGAATAGAACCCACAGGAATCTGGACCAAAGGTAAATGCACTACCTGTTATGTCACTGCTACTGCTTTTCATGGCTTTGTGGTCTGATTCTGAAAATAAGAGTTTGCAACTTATTTTAAATTTTCTTTCTTAGAATCTTTAATAAATATTGCAACAAGAAAAAATCTTTTGGTTTGTTTTGGTTTTGTGGAGCAGGCTCTTGGTTTTCATTATTGTGGAGTGTTTTACTAGTTCCTAGTTATTCCTATATGTAAAAAATCTTGCTTTCTTGAAAATTGAAAGTTCACTTTGAGTATACACATCATGGACATTAGACTGCATTTTTGGTATCTTTGGTCAGGGTTCACTGTCATGGATACTGCAGAGCAACGTGCACTGTACCATATTGGTCATGTTGTCCTGCCACAATGTTAAGTGATTCATAGTCATACATAGACCACCAGTAAATGTCTCATTAGGTGGAAACTTGCACTGCTCAGATGTGTACCTTACCAGAGTGTGGTACTTCAAAGTACAGCTCCTATATACCTCACACAGACACAGACAGCTGACTGTTGGGCACACACTAGCACATGCACATACAGACACACACACACACACACACACACACACACACACACACACACACACACACACACACACACACACACACACACACAACCTCTATACACATGCTCATATACTTACCATATTCACCCCTCCCATTCACACACACACACACACACACACAAACACACACACACACACACACACACACACACACACACACACACACACACACACACACACACACACACACACATGTGTACATTCATAAACATACAGTCATACATTTCCATATATGTATTCTGTACTAATCTGGATCAGCAAGCTGCCCAGAGGGAAGCTGTTCCACTTCCACTGAAAAGACCCTCCCAACTGAAAATCTTAGGTATACATTACAGCCTTGCCAGTTCCACAATGTCCTTTAATTTAACTTACATAGTACACATTGTAGTATATCCAGACTATGCAAGTATGATAAAAATGCAACAGACCAAGCTACTGAAGAGACTTTATTAGCATAGACCTGGTGCCGGACTACTGCATTTTCACGTGGCAGACCAACAACCATTGCCCATATACAGATGCCATTTATTAGAGGTGCCAGCAACAATCTGCTCAACAGTCTAGAGAACATCAGGAGCAGCTGAAATAAACAAAAAAGCACACAAGCTATACTGCTATATGCACAGCCTACAATGGAAGATGTAGAAAAACCCACCCTAGAAGAAGTACAAACTACAATAAAGAAAAAGTAGTCAGGAAAAGCACCAGGCTGAGATGAAGACATGGTCGGTATGATAAAGATGGTGAATTTTTCATACAAGAAATAGCTCCTGAGGGCACTGTTCACAGTATGGAAAGAGTGGTGTACCCCATGTTATTGAAGAATAAGCATTTTATTGTCAGTGATCAAGAAAAAGAAAGATGTTCTCTAGAAATAGCAGTTCAGAGGTATCAGACTCCTGTTCAGCTGCATTAAAGAGCTAAAGCAAGGTGACTAATAGAATATGTAGAGTAATGGAAAGTAAGATGGAAGACGAAATGTTTGGACTCAGATCAGGATACATCATAACCAATCAGATATTTGCTGTGAGACAGTCAGTGGAGAAAAAGATGGAAATGATGAAAGAGTTTAACTATGCATTCCTAGACTTGGAATAACCATATGACAAGGTCTCAAGAAAGTTGATTTAGACAGACTTATGATGACTTATAGTCCCAGGATCATCAGTAGAAACTGAACTGACAAGAGTGGAACAGTGCTGCATTGACTAGTATTGGCACCTATCAACAAATATTTTTGGTTCAATTTTCACCTGGGGTATCATGTGTGCAGAATCTACATGTTCTCCTTTCATTCTCATAGGTTTCTTTCAGGTAGTCTGACTTCTTTCTACCTTCCAAAGATAAGCATTTGATGGATTGACAAATCTAAACCAGTGTGTGTGTGTGTGTGTGTGTGTGTGTGTGTGTGTGTGTGTGTGTGTGTGTGTGTGTGTGTGAAGCCTGAGTGCATGATATGGAAAAAATACTTCATGATCTATTTGTTCCTTACTTGACAAGTAAACAGATGGCAGTGGCTGCTCAAGAGGTTGCTGTAGGTGTCATATGATCATGGATGGATGTACAAAATCCCAACAGCATAAATATAAACAGTGTTTGAACTCACAGGCAGTTCTCATTAGGAATGGAATGAATTGTGGTTCAGTTCTAAGCCCACTCCTGCTCTTACCAGTAATGGACTACATTAGTAAACAGGTCAGAGGGTACAGCTCAACAAATTGCTTTATGCAAATGATGTGCGACTCCAAATTAACTCTGAACAGGAACTTTGGCAAATGATAGAGGAAGAGAATGCAAAACTCAAGGCAGATGGGAACAAGCTGAATAGCAGACAAGGTAGTGATCATGAAAGCAAATCAGGGAAATCAAAAGACGCTAATAACTGACATTGAAGTGGAAAAGGTTAACACGAAAACATTAACATCTTTGAGTACCTTGAGGTTGTGGTTGTTGAGAAGGGAAGTCTGAATGAGGAGGCCAATGCGAAAATTAAAGGTGCAATAGCCAACTGGTGCAAAGTGCCAGGCAAAGTGTATGACAGAAGAATGCCAAGAAAGCTAAAAATTATAGTGTGTGTGAATGAGTGTTATGACCACTGCTTCTATATAACACAACAAACTTAGCAGAGAATACAGATCACCTGCGGAAGGTTGAGGTGATGGAGATGAGGTACCTGAGAAGGGCAACAGGATGCATGTTGTCAGACTGATAAAGAAATGAGGACAACAGAGCAGAAACCAAGATGTGGTGACAGTTGGTACAACACTCTACTGCCATATGGAAATGGGAAAAATGAAGATAATGCTAATGATAATGCTGTTGATGCATACAAATCAGTTTCTAAACAGTGCATGTCCCATTAGTCTGAAATAACAATTATTCTTGCAATAAAAACTGTGTACAGAAACAAGGAAAAAGTGAGATTGTAGGCCTGAAAGCATGGACATCTGACCACAGCTGAAATTCTATGTAATGATATCTGATGCTTGTAATACAAGGCAACATTTTCAAAAGTAATGAGCATTGCAGATAATATGGCTGTAATGCACCCAGATAAGATTAATGGCACCAGTTCCCCAGTGCTATGGAAAGTACTGTCAAATAATATTAGTATAGATGCATTATAGCAGGTACAACTGTGAAATATTTCTAAAGTCTTTCAGTAACAGATGTTTTCTTATAAATATTAATTTGTGTCATGAGTTGTAAGTTTATGAAAAAAGACTGTTTCAGGGCTAGAACTGAGTAATGTAAAATGCTGACTCATTTTATAAAATAATTGCCCATCTTACTGTTTGCACTCTTAATGAAAAGGTGTTGGAAGTCCTGCTGAAGCTTAACAACATGTCCTCATAGTTCCAGCCATACTTGAAAAGATGAGTAATAAATGCACATTCAAAGCTTTGATAGTTTACTTTTGGGAATTACTAAAGTCAGTGATATAACATTACTTTTGCAGTTTTGCAAAATACAGCTGGAACATAGGAGACAAGCTGTGATTTCATAGAATGAAATACATGCCTATGAAATTACATAGCTTTGCTTATATAAGTGAAAACTGCAAAGATTATTAGTAGAAATGCTTGATTTATAACAGGAATCACTCCTTTTATTTGCTGAAAATTAAATACTACTAATTATAATATCAGTCTCTCTCTCTCTCTTCACCCCACCCCATCCCCATACCTGTCTGATACACCTAGTATATCTGCATATGATATTCTCTGAAGAAAGACATTGATCAGGGCTTTCTTGGTGCCCTTGCCTCTCTCTCTCTCTTTGTCTCTCTAACTCAGGTACCTGAATACATCCTTGAACTAAGACACACCTCAGGATACTTTGCATTTGGTCTGTGCTCTTTCTTGGTGATACTAGATGTATGTATTAAATATCCTTATAAGACAATGGGGGGAATTTATGAAAGCCTACATGAAAATTTTTATCATGTGTGTGTCGTAGCGCAATGCACACATAGATGCAACAAGTTTTAGGTTCAGTAAACTCCACACAGCGGTGCACACTCATACACAAATAGAGAAACTTTCAAGGCATACAAATAACAGCAAAAGCAGCTGAAATTATTGCTAATGAAGTAAATCAACACTGTGAACTGATTCAACAACCTCTAAAGCAATTGTATAGACTCTGTGTTCGTGTTGGCCATGTAGTTGGAAACTTTCTGAATACAGCCATGGAAAGGAGTCTACACAGAAGCAAGAGCAAGTAAAAGCTCTTAAAATGTGTACAGAACTGACCTCATCATGTAGCTGCACACATATTATGACCTAATTACACACTGTGCAAGCTAGAATATCAGAGTTACAAAATAAAAAATACATTTTTAAGGGCAATGACATAAATGCACCTTTGAACCCCCACCCTCCTAAAAGAAAATGTATATAATGTAGGCTGCTAATATTTCTGAACATCCTGAAACACACTATTATACTGCACTGTAAGCATATGTAGTATGTAGCAGATATATGGGCAAAGTAATAGCCTCCCTTGTGTTTACAACATTGTGCTCCCATGCAGTTTCTCCCCTTATACGGCTATTAACCATGCAGATTCCAGTCTGTCAGCATGGCGAAGATGCAGATTAGGTAAAAACTCATTGGAATTGTTGAATTTCCAAGAAAGAGTAACCCTGTATGAATGTTCACTATGTCTAGGCACTTCCATGGTGTTTTTGTTATCAATGGATGTCAACAGTGAGTGATGACATCAGGGGTGTTGTCCGTTTACACTTTCAAAGTTGTACAGGTAAGTCTGTGGAGGATCAAAGTGCATGTAAGCTATGCACAAATCACATGTTTTGTGTCATCCTCAGAATTTTGATGGAAAATGTCTTTTCTGCCCTTTCAAATAATTTTTGAACATTTTTTAATGTCCTTGTTTGCACAATGGTGTGAGTAGTGCACCAATGGGAAATGGAGGAATGAATGGCAGCTTTTGTTATGCTTGCCATGTAAATAGTCCTGTGGCACCACATGTATGTGTAGTGCTAGAGTGCAGAAGGTCCTGGGCTCATGGGCATGCTTTCTTTCTTATTTTGAATGTTTGAGCAATATCACAGGAATGGAGGAAAGTAATTACAATTTTACCTTACTTACTTTATTTATGGATAGCTGCACAGGGTGTGAGGGGGTGTATGCGAGTGTACCTGGTGCAATGATGAGCAACAGATGTATGTAATAGATGCTAATTATAGTATAAGCAGGTGAATTCTATTTTCATGAATGAATCCAACATGGTGCAGATATTCAACATGCTAGAAAGCATCCATGTAATCTCCATTCTTGTTTTTACTAAATACTTCACTTCCTTTGGAGTAGAGACAAGGAAATTTTAACTGACACAATGGTAGGGGCTGCTGCAGTTATTCTACATATGTATGTGCTAGTGGTTGAAGTCAATGCTTCTGTTGCTGATGACAATAGGCCTAGGTTGAGATGGAGAAGGGTGTTTAGGCCCAGGGTAACTTATCAGATGCTACATGACCCAGAGATTGTAGACCGCTACAGGCCAGACAGGGACACCTAACAAGAACTCTGTGAGCTCTGCCACCCTCAACTCAGAGCCAGAAGCAATCGAGGGGGACCCAACCCATTGGAAACTAAGGTAAGTGTTGAAATTAGAATATTAGCTACAGGTACTTTTCAAAGACCAACTGGGGACATGATGGGTGTATCACAGGCATCAGCATCCATTATCCTCCACCATTTCCTGGATGCTATGCTCATACATGCCAGTGAGCACATATGTTTTCCCCATAGTTCTGAAGAGAGGGCTAGTAATATGCAGCAGTTCTGCCCTGTAGCACACTACCCCCTGAAGTACTTGGTGCCATAGATTACACTCATGTACACATCAAGGCCCCACCTTATGAGCAGAGTAGAATCTGCATGAACCACAAGGAGTACTACTCCAACTGCCAAGTCATGTGCAATGCCCATGGAATAATCTTGAATGCATGTGCTGGCAACCCTGGCAGTTATAATGACTCTCATATCTGGCACACATCACAGCTGTATCAGATGTTTGCTTGGGGGGGGGGCATCCCACAGGGCCATTTACTGGGGAATGCTGTCTATGAACTGGAACTGTGGATGATGACACCGATCAGAAGTGAACAAACACCCAAGGAAGAATGCCATAATGAGGCACAGGTGCAAACCAGAAACATCATAGAGCATGTGTTTGGTCTTTTGAAGTCATGTTTCTGGGGCTTAGATACATCTGGTGGAGCAATGCACTATAGTCTAGGGACATGTGCACAAGTCTTCATAGTATGTGCTATGCTACACAATCTGATCTGGTGGAAACAGTTGCAGCAGGATCAGCTAGAGGAAGGGGGACACATCACCACCAATGCCTAGGTCATCACCGCCACAGAGGGGGGAACTATCAGCTGCTGTGCCTGCAGGCAGACATAGGCATGCTCAGTATGCCCTTACTTTAGCTAAAAGACAATGCATAGCACATTCAGTGACCACCTAGGTGCCTTATACCTTTCTCCTACTAGCACACATAGTAGATTTGATGCCATGCAACCCACACAAAGTGCACCTCCCCATGTACTGGTTGTGTACTGCTTGCATCAGATAGAGTAAGCCCTGAACTCAAGATGTGTCCACCGCTGCATTTGCAAGGTAAGTCTCAAACATAGATTGTAGTTTTTGAATGATATTATGGCATATCCCTGTATTTAGTAGGTTGGAACAGTAATTGTGTAAATAGTGTTGTGGATTTGTGCAAAAAGTACTTTAACATGTGACAGCAGAGAGCTTTAGTTCACTCATATGTGTCCATTAGTAAGGACTAGGCCTCGCGTTTCAAAGATTCACAAAGGCCTACCTCTGAATTATACCAATGCTGACTACATGACCTTATATTTGCGCCATACCTTTGTACTGGAAAATATGTAAAGAGAGAAGTTAGACAGTACTGATGCATATCGCAGTTTCAGAACTCACAACCTTTCCCAGGATCAAACAACAGGCAGGAAGCAGAACAAGGACAGTAATAAGAGTTTCATATCCTTGTTTGTGCCATATCAGTAACAACTTTGCTTACCCAAAAAAGAACAGGCTATGTTTGTTTGTGACATATCAGTACATGAGCTCCCCCCCTCCCCAACAGCAGTATAGCCTTGCTTGTGCCATAACAGTAACTTAGCAATGGTTCCCCAAAAGAACAGTATATGGCTGTTTGTGCCATCCAGCCTGGCCTTCACCTGCTGGCAAATGCATATCATACATCTCCCAGTTAATATCCACACACATTTTAAGCCCAAGGATATTGAATGCCTTACACACTTGATTGTCTCACAGTACTGCTCAGATAACTGATGAAGTACCAAGAAACACAGGCAAGTAAGACAAAGCTGTATGATTGCAAGCAGAATCTTAACAAGCTGTGTGACCAGTAAGTGCACTACATCCAAATATAATACAGAGGGTTAAAAGTATAAGTCACAGCTGAAGATCTCATGGCAGTGTACATTCTGATGCATTTGTTTTTTGAACAATGACTTCAGTTCTTTGATGCAAAGCTGTTTATGTGGCAAAGAGGGCTAGGGCAGCCATCCTGTTTTCTGAATCTGCAGTGGTGTGAGAGTTCAGATCCTGAACTATGTACAAATATCTGATGTGTAGTATTGTTTTACAGTGTGTATGTCATACTTTACTTTTGTTCAGTTCACAAATGTCTCCCTTTCCATTTATTTTCCTACTTTTCTTTTTTGTTACACTATTTTCATGATGGACTGCATAGCACAAACAAATGATTTCAGGTTTAGCTGTGCTTATGTGGCTTGCTGAAACCGGACCACCTAGGAAGCAGACAGGCAGACATAGGAACTGGATACATTCAATAAATGCTTTTGGCTATCACAAAAACCTGGCATGGAGCAACTGTCACACATTAGCAATGCGGCTCGTGTTTCTACACTGCTTACCTATGAGCAAGCAACTGTATCTCACATGTACTTACACTTAGTTAACCATAGCACAAATCTGCTGCCCAATGCATACCTTTAAACTCTTCACATATTTGTAGAATGTCCTGATTTGTGCATCACAGTTTTTTCCTGCTCCTCATAAAAAGTTGGATTTCTGGCAAATAATTTGAAAATACTTGACTATTGAAGCCAGAAAACAATGACAGACATTTGAATTTCAAAATTCCTACCCTTCAGACAATTCACTTTAATGCAAAACACATGATTCTATCAACTGTATAAGTTTGCAAGAGCAGTATGTAAACATGTCCCCTTTTTAACCCAATATGAATTGCTTTGTCCAGAATCCTTACTATGAAAGGGTGAGAGGTATGGCTCAATGTGCTATGGAAATGTATATATGATGCTGTCTGATTTCAGTCCATGTGTTGGCCACACACCCACAAGCATTACAACCCTCAGGTTCTAATCGGGTAGGGGTTCTAATCTCACTTCAGTCAACAGGGTGTGTGTGACTCAAGGCAGCAGATAAAAGTGGTATCCTACAGTTACCTCTCCAATGACATAGCTGGCCATTTTTTGATAGCTGCTCATCCATACATAGTCACTCTATATGGGCCTTCCAAGCTGTTGTCTCCCACAGCACTCTTGTATAAGTCAGACTTGTTCCATGGTGAGTGTGTTAAGTACTGTGTTCTGTTGTCTATGCACTTAGACAGGTAGGGTTCCAATCTCACTGCAGTCTGGTGTATGTGTGTGTGTGTGTGTGTGTGTGTGTGTGTGTGTGTGTGTGTGTGTGTGTGTGTGTGTGTGTGTGTGTGTGTGCGTGTGTGCGTGTGTGTGTATGTGTGCATGCGCATGTGTGAGTGTGGTTCTCAGTGTTAGTGAGCTGTAACTTGATATTACAGAGAGCATTTTACACCAGCAGGTGGGGCGCATATCTTGACCTCAGCAGACACTGCCGATGTCATCAAGTATAAAGGGTTGTCAGACACAATGCAAGTCAGACTTTTACCGTGGCGCATGTGTTACATTCAGTGATATGTAGTCTGTGCACTTAGATAGGTAGGGGATTTATTCTCACTGTAGTCACCTGTGTGTATGTCTCTATGCGTGTGTGAGTCAGCTGTAACTTGATATCACACACAGAATTTTACACCAGGTTTGACACTGTTATTCCTATATGCTCAATAGACAATGTTGATGTCATCAGCTATATCAAAGTATTGTATATGCATGTATCTCAGCAGGGCATGATCAGACAGTGGCCTGGATGTCAGGCAGACATCACATCATGCGATATAAGACAGATTAATATGACATGTCTTAATCCATGCACACACCTCATGTCACAGTTTGTAGGCTGTTTGTTAGCTTGATGAGAAAGCCCTGTGGGATGTCCAGCAGATGCAGTGAGCTATGTGCAACAGAGATCATGATATTGTACTGTTATGATGAGACTATACTGCAGGGCTACCATGCAATCCAGAGATCGGAATGTGATGGTCTGACTGACTTATAATGTGCACCATAAGTTAGTGTTGAATAAGCATTAAAGAAAACAGTTAGAAAGTAATGATGCACATTGCAGTTGTTGACTTCAGAACCCTTACAAGAGAATACACTATAAAGTGGTGAAATTTTGATGCTACTGACTGTACAACTTGTCAAGGCAAATATAATTCACAGGTAGAATTAACATTTAAACAACACAAATATCGATATACTAAGCAATAATGTAGCTAAGCACCCTGTGCATCAGATGCAAAGCTTTAGTTTCCCTGAATCGAAAAGAGAGAAATCAGGGATATGGCAGAGTTATTATCACTTGCACAGGGTGTTGGGGGCAGGAGGTCTAGGATCCCAAATGTTGTTGAGTGTGTGTGAGTAAGAATGGGGATGCAGGCAGGCTGAACCATGTAACTGTTTTTTTTTGTGTGTGTGTGTGTGTGTGTGTGTGTGTGTGTGTGTGTGTGTGTGTATGTGTAGGTTTCCTCGATGTGAAAGTGGTGTGTGACAGTGTGCATGAACACAGCCAAGCTCGGTGCTTGCTCTGTGTCTTGGTATATTTGACAGGTGTAAGCTGTGCATGGTAGAGTTGTCAGTGCATCATTGTCAAGCCCGACCATGAGACTTGGCTACAACAGGAGATGTACTGGCACCTCCATGCCCAAAATCAGATGCAGTGCTACTACCTGAATGTGACTGTTGCCTGTTGGACATGTTCCCGTCACAGGAATGCCCAGGATCTTGACCCCACAGCCTGTCATGTCTGCATGTGGACAGCACACTTTTTGATGATGCAGGGAAAGTACTGCCACTATAGGAGCGTGGTTGGGCATGGCCACACTGGCTAAAAGCAGATGGTGTGGCTGACCTATGCCCACATGGATGACGTGCCCCTCCCAGCAGATGTGATATCACAGGCACTGCATCATCCATGATATAAACCCCTCTTTCCATCACAGACACTCCGTGCTCCAACATGTCATTCAACTGATCCATTGAATTTGCTACACAAGGTAGTCACTGGATGTCAATCTCTGTGTCAGATTCAACCTCTGCACCCCCCAGCTGTGTTTAGGCCACCATGATCATCACTGTCTGTTGAGACACTGACATCAGTTGTCAGAGTGCCTACACTCCCACAGCCACACTCACCTGTGATAAAAAGGGAGAAACACAAGAATACAATAATACCTGCATTACTATCCTGCAACATATGCTAAAAAAGTATGGTGCCATCACTGTTACAGACAGTACAGCAATACATACAAAAGACCTAAGAGGACACATTTTAAGATGTATTAGGCTTATCATCTGCAGGAGGCATGCATCTCTTTATTTCTGACAGTCCTGAAATAAGTAAAGCAAGATGTAATGTCAACATCACATTTAACAATAAAACATGGGGGTGATACATTTACACCTCTATATCTGCAGTGCCTCATATGTCAACAATAATGTGGCATACATCTTCAGATTAAGCTTATAACTGAAGCAATCTTAAATCCACCCACCAAAACAAACTGACACAGTCATGTGCATTCTTGAAGTTAGTACACTATGCCACAGTATTCTAATTAACATCTAACAAAATTATGATATAAAAAAAATACCTGGAAGTTCCTCTTGGGATGCAGGAGTTGCAACCACATCCAGAATATACAGTGCCATGGATTGCTGTGAGCAGTACTAGGTGGCAATGTTCACCAGGAATTTCTCAGTGACAGTGAGAGGGGGTTCTGCAGCAGGGCCTCCACCTGTGACTTGATGATCATGTGCCACTGTAGCTGCACACCTATGTGCAGCAGTTGCCATGTTTGTTGCTCTGTGACACACCTGCTCATATGTGCGATTGTGTCAACCAATGTTGTTACTGTTGGCCACTAATTCATCCCAGAGGGTGTGCACTCAGCCATACTGGCCCAGCCCCTGGACAGCAGCACAGCAGCATGTTGCCTTACGACATTGATTATTAGCTTATTCTCTGCATCTGTAAATGGGGGCCTGTGATGAGCAGACATATTGTGCCCTACAAAACAAAAGAATGATAATACATATGAGGATCACTTACAGCAACTACAAATTAACTGTTCACAGATAAAGCAGTAAATGAAGGTTGTCAGTATTCCTCCCTGGATAAACATGAAAGAGTCTGTATATTTCAAAAAAATAACAAGACAGAGGATACAAAACATGGAGGCTAACAATAGAAACATATCCTTGTTTGTGCCATAGCAGTAAGCACAATATGCTCACTCACCCAAAATAACAGTACAGTCTAGTTAGTGCCCTAACACTAACTCATTTATCTATTTTACATTTGTTTACCAGGAGTGTCAGATTGAGTCCGAAAAAGGCCTGTTTTCAGCAGAGGCCCTGGGAGAAAAGCTCCAAGTTACACATTAAGTAATGTTGCATAGAATTAAAAAAAAAATAATAAGTTACACAGGAAATAGTGATACAAATGAGTTTAAGACAAATGAATAATAAACAAGTAAAAACTAATATAATTTAAATAGTGTAGTAGGCATGGTTAGTCATACATATTACACATTATAATTGTTGGTAGTTGAATGCAACAAAAGAAACAAAACAGTGTATATATATATATATATATATATATATATATATATATATATATATATATATATATATATATATATATATATATATATATGTATACTGATGAACGGCAGAAGTTCGAACACCATATGTTCAAACTTCTAACCTCGAAGGGTAAAACCATCGAAGCCTTAGAACAGCAATTTTTTTCCCTGGGAAAAAAAAATTGCTGTTCCAAGAAAGCACATACACAACACAAGCACTCCAAAATAAATAATCCACAAATATACACTTCACAAAACCCTACTTCTAACCCTAAACTAAACCGTACATATATTACTATCTATCCACTTACCTTAACCCAAACCCTAACCCTAAGGAAGGAATTTTTAACTGGTTATTCTGCTCTTCAGTAACTTGAACTAAAAGCTAGTGTTGGCTGAATTTTGTTATTTGCTAGTAATTACAGGTGTGGGGGTAGCCACATTCAGTGATTTCCTGTCCTTGCATATTTAAACTGGTGCATGTGAAATAATTCCTGCTTTAAAACTTCAGCTTGGCAAGCTAAGAACTTGGTTATATTCAACTGGACGTATAAGAGAATTTAAGTACCTTTTTATGCACTTTTTCTCTTAAAAAATACAGTATTTAAATTGATTTAAACTGTGTATGAAGGAGTGTTGAAGGAATTTTTAACTGGTTATTCTGCTCTTCAGTAACTTGAACTAAAAGCTAGTGTTGGCTGAATTTTGTTATTTGCTAGTAATTACAGGTGTGGGGTAGCCACATTCAGTGATTTCCTGTCCTTGCATATTTAAACTGGTGCATGTGAAATAATTCCTGCTTTAAAACTTCAGCTTGGCAAGCTAAGAACTTGATTATATTCAACTGGACGTATAAGAGAATTTAAGTACCTTTTTATGCACTTTTCTTTTAAAAATACAGTATTTAAATTGATTTAAACTGTGTATGAAGGAGTGTTGAAGGAATTTTTAACTGGTTATTCTGCTCTTCAGTAACTTGAACTAAAAGCTAGTGTTGGCTGAATTTTGTTATTTGCTAGTAATTACAGGTGTGGGGGTAGCCACATTCAGTGATTTCCTGTCCTTGCATATTTAAACTGGTGCATGTGAAATAATTCCTGCTTTAAAACTTCAGCTTGGCAAGCTAAGAACTTGGTTATATTCAACTGGACGTATAAGAGAATTTAAGTACCTTTTTATGCACTTTTTCTTTTAAAAAATACAGTATTTAAATTTATTTAAACTGTGTATGAAGGAGTGTTGAAGGAATTTTTAACTGGTTATTCTGCTCTTCTTAGTGGCATTGAAACTGCCCGCCCCTCAGCCTGCCTCTGGGCCCATCTCATTTGCTCACTCAACTGAGTGCAGTGAGATCATATTCTGATTTCAGGCACTCCTACTGTGTACAAAGAGAGCATCTGGGAAATAGAAAAAAAAAAATTAAGCTTATTTCCTGCCTTTCTTGTTAAGTGGTACAGACTATTTGTAGGCTTCTGAGCCCCCAAGCCCTTCTGTGTTTGAGGGAAGCCTTCTAGCTTGTTTTTTTTTCTTGTAACTAGCCAGTTTTCTAGTTTCAGCACTCAAATCTGTTTCTTTGATCTCAGCACTTGTTCAGAAAAAAAAAAAAAAAAAAAAAAAAAAAAAATTCATCTGCTTTTACTGTACTTGTGTTTTTACCTACTTCTTTTTACTTTTGCATCATCTTAAAATACTCAATTGTATTTATTACTGCTTGGTGTAACTCATTCTAAGCCTTTTGGTTTAAACACTTGGGCTTCGGACCAGTTAGTTGTTTTGCACTGAGAGGTTTGTGGTCTGCACTGTTGTGGCAGAACAGGTAGCTTACATCCTTCTAGGTTGAGAACTGCTGATTGAGGGCTCAGTGTCTGTTATTCTAAAAGTGTATTAATTCTGGTTTAAGCACTTGGGCTTTCAAGCCAGTTATTTTACATTAAGAGGGTTCGTGGTCTGCACTCTTGTGGGAGGAGAGGCTGGACTCTGCCCTTCTGAGCTGGGAATTTCTGGTTAAAGGCTTATAGTGCATGCATATCTGAACTGTTTCTTACTGAAGTTGGTGCGCCTTGTTTGCTGTGGCATAGACTGGATTCGGGCCTGCTGGATCTAGCTTTGTTTGTGTAACTTGAGCACTAATCCAGACATTCTCTAAAGTATTCAATGGTATTTATTACTGCTTGGTTGTAACTTGATTAAAGTGTAGCTATCATTCAAGTCTTTTGGATTAAGCACTTGGGCTTCAGACCAGTTGTTTTACATTAGGAAGGTTTGTGGCAAGCACTGTGGTGGCAGGACAGGTAGCTTTCTACCTTCTAAGTTGGGAACTGCTGATTGAGAGCCCAGTGTCCAAGTGTATTAGTTCTGGTTTTGGCACTTGGGCTTCAGGCCAGTTATTTTACATTAAGAAGGTTCGTGGACTGCACTCTTGTGGGAGAAGAGGCTGGACTCTGCCCTTCTGAGCTGGGAATTTTGTGGTTAAAGGTTTATAGTGCCTGAATATTTGAACTGTATCTTACTGAAATTGGTTCACCTTGTTTGCTCTAGCATAGACTAGATCCAGGCCTACTGAATCTAGCTTTGTTTATATACTTGTTGTATGTTTGCTTGTTATTTCCTGGAAGCTAATTCACCTAATCGCAACTTCTCAGCTTCTGTGGATCACTAGTGATATCTGCATTGCTTACTGTACTTATTTCCTTGTTTCACTTGAAAGAAAGTTACTGTTTGTCGTTTCTGCATTTAGTTACTTGTATCACATTGCACTCAAGTTACCTGGCACTTGCTCACTAAAGCAATTATATAAGTCAGCACTAAAAATTAAAAGCACTACACCCTCACTCCCCACTGGCCCTTGTTTTCAATTAAGGATTTCCCAATATTATTCTAGCATGTCCAAAGGTCAGTTGTCAATCTCCTCTCCGGTCCAGCTGGTGAATCTGGGAATCTTGAGGCAATGTTATAACTGCCTCATGTACACAGACAACCCTCTCCTCCTCCCACATAACACAAATACTTGCGAGAGATGCAGCTATTTAGCCAAACTGGAGGCTGAGCTCTCTCAACTCAGGACTGGCAAGACCAGACAGGAGGAGAAGGCAACTACACACACCACAAAACCAGCCTCACATAATGCTACCACTCCACTGAATCAAACACATAAACACACAAAGACATACTGGAGGCTCTGAGTAAAAATTTACCTAAACAGCAGAGGCCTCCAAAGCAGACACCCAAACAACTGCTACCTCAAGACACCCCACAAGCAACACATAAACCACAAAAGCAGTGTGCAAAGCAGTCACAGCCCTTAAGGCCAAATACAACACCAAACATACTTGTCATAGGTGACTCCATAGTCAGACACACTGACGTCCCACTCACCAGGCTGAACAAGGAGAGGGTCACAGTAAGCTGCCTATCGGGCGCTAGAATCCGCCACATAACACAAGCAATCGGGTCACTCCACAGCAAGTACAAATATGACACAGTCATTGTCCATGCTGGTGTGAACGACCTGAGACGTACCTCTCTGGACTGCATGAAAAGAGACATAGAGGAGCTCTCTGATTATGTAGCCCAGGCAGGTATGACCCTAACCCTGAGCAGTATCCTTCCTTCACCAAGAATGATGCCACAATATAGAGACAAGATGATCAGCTTTAACAATTGGCTTAATGTCTGGTGTCATTCAAAGGGGATCCAGTGTTTGTCTGCCTGGGATGACATGCTTGACAAGCCACGCTGCTTACAGGGACGGCTTGCACCTGTCACCCCTGGGATTCGGATATTGGCTAAGGCTCTTGCCACCCCATAGTGCCTTTTTAGGCAAGGCTCAAATTCTAAACCTACCACCCTAGAAAACAAAAATGGGAAGAAATTGAGGGTAATGCTGCTCAATGCCAGAAGTCTAAATCTCAAAATGCACGCACTCGAGGCCCTTCTCAGTATGGAGAACATCGATGTCTGTGCTGTAACTGAAACCTGGTTCAAGGCTCCTGAGAGCACCCGGCACTATTAGGTTTTACCTCATATCATGCTCCGGCCCCAAAACCAGGACCACTCCACAAAAGGAGGGGGTGTATCCATATTCATAAAGGACACTCACACCTCCAGGTTGGTGGCAACGCATGAAGCTTCGAAACCATCCAGGTGCAACTAACAATAGGCAAAACTGCTCTACAAATTGTAGCATGCTACAGGCCACCCTCTCAAACTCAGGAACCCCACACAGCCTTCCTGAAGACACTGGAGGGTATAAATGTATCTCCAAACACCATCATATTGGGTGACTTCAACTACCCGAATATAGACTGGGAACATTACTCAAGCCCTAACTTTCTAGCCCAACGGTTCCTGGAGTTCATAAATTCAAATGCCATGGAACAGCTAGTCACTGTTCCCACGAGAGGAGAAAATATACTAGATCTCATTGTCACAAACATGGGGACAAAATGCTCCACACCGAAGTATATCCTCATTGGTGAGATCTGATCATAAACTAATCTCACTGGAAATCCACATCCCGCCCCCACCCCAAACAAAAAGACCATAGTGAAGAACTTCTAAAGCAAACTTCACACTACTCAAGACTGGTGTGGTATCCTTCAAGGCCCCTGAGTCAGAGGAAACCACAACCCAAGCTGGAAGCCCTTACAAATGCCTTCTATGAACACCTCCAGGACTGCATGGATCAGGCAATCCCAAATAAAACCAAGACTCTTTCCACAAAGGGCAACGTCCAGTCTGGTGGACCCCAGCCATTAACAAACTTTACAATAAGAGGAGAAAGCTATTACATGATAGAACAAAATCCATAAAAGGGAAGTCACCCCTGATCATTATTAGTAAAAAATATGAGCACTCATAAAATCAACTAAGGCCAATTTTGAGAGAAAAATTGCCATGGATTCAAAGGACAATCATAAGGCCTTTTTCCGCTATGTTAGGAACCTGTGGAAACTCACAGATATGCTCAGAATTAGTCCAAAATGATACAAAAATCACTGAACCCACAGACATTGCCAACATACTGGCAGACAGGTCCAGTGCAAACTTCACCCGCCTCTCCCCCGCTAAAGGAGAGATAACTATCCCAGCCGAGTGTAGCCTCCCGGACATCTCAAATGCGCAGGTGAAAGCTGCTCTCTCTAAACCTAAAACACAGCATCAATGGGACCGGATGGTGTCCCCGGCTGTGTGCTACACGAGCTAAATGAGGAATTAAACCCGCACATAAGGCAGCTGTTTAATCTCAGCCTTACCACAGGATACGTGCCCAAGGAGTGGCGAACGGCAACTGTGGTCCCACTCCACAAAGGTGGCGCCTCTACGGACCCCGGTAATTACCGCCCCATAAGCTTAACAAGTCTAGTCTGCAAAGCTATGGAGAGGATTATAATGGAGCTCATAAACAAAGATATAGGGAACTTGCAGACATTGGACCCGACCCAGTTTGGCTTTGTCAAGGGAAGATCATGCCTTTTGAACTTGGTCGACTTCTTCGAAATAGTCACCAAGGCCATTGATGAGGGAAAGGCAGTCCATACAGCCTACCTTGACCTTGCAAAGGCACACAATACCCCACTCGGGTATTGTAGAAAAACTTACCAGCTTAAATGTAAACCCATATGTCACAAGATGGGTTGCAAACTGGCTTAAGGACAGAACCCACAGGGTTAGAGTTGCTGGTGCTGTGTCAGACTCCAAGCCGGTCACAAGTGGTGTCCCACAGGGCTCGGTCCTTGGCCCCTATTGTTTGGCATCTACTTCTCAGAAGTACAGGCCAACATGGGAGGACTTTGGCTGACAAAGTTTGCAGATGACTGCAAACTGGGCGCCATAGTGGAAAGTGCATCGGACACTGATATCCTTCAGAAGGGACTCACGGAAACAGATAGCTGGTGCCAGAGCCATGGCCTGAAGTTAAACGCCAAAAATGCATAGTCATACCCTTCGGGAAAAACAAGGTAACCCCAAGCTACCATATAGGTGGCAATCCACTAAGCACAGAAGAGGTTATCAGGGACCTGGGGACCCAGGTTGACAGTGGCCTTTCTTTTGACACTCACATTGCTAAAGTGGTTAGAAAGACCTTTTACATTGCCCACCTGATCATGAAGGGATTCACATCCAGATCTAGTGAGGTCATTGTTCCCTGTACTCTTCACTTATCAGACCAATGATCGAGTACAATGCCCATTCGGGATGTATCTCACCCGACATCTGCAGCAATTGGAGAGACCCCAAAAGTTCCTCACCAAAAGGATAAAGGGACTCCAAAATCTGTCATATGCTGCCAGATTGAAGAAACTCCAGCTCTATTCAGTCGCATACCGCCTGCTCAGAGGTGACATGTGCCTGACATACAAGGCCATGTCCAACCCGAATTAATGGACATGCTCCACCTCAAAAATCCAAATCCACCAAAACCACTAGAGCAAGCGACTTAAACCTTAGCACGGATATAAATAGGACGTGCTGGAGGGATAGATTTATCACTCAGAGACTCCCTATGCTGTGGAATAAAATCCCGGTCCATGTGAGGCAGAGCACCTCGCTGACTCTGTTCAAGAGAAATCTAGACCTGTGGATGGGAGATCGTAGGTTTACCCCGGGAATCATCTCTGGGTCACTGCTGGACAGAGGCACAACAAACTAATGGGCACAGTATTTTTTCATATAAGGGGTGGCGTAAGCCACAATAATTTGGGCTAGGCTTATAAATGCCTTAGGGCAGATAGCCTAGTATAAACCTATGAACCTATGAACCTATTGCACACTCACCTCACCCGTGCCCTAATCCTAACCCACCTAACCCGCACCCTAACCCTAATGTCTGTCACTATCGCACACTCACTTCACCCGCGCCCTAACCCTAACGTCCACACAATTGCACACTTACCTGAACTCGACCCATAACTTTCCACCACAGTGATGAAAATAGTGAAGCCACAGAAATGGCCAACCAAATTCTTTCCCTAGGAAAAAATTTGGTGTTCTGCAGCTTTGCTATTTTCAGCGTTCGCTGTTTTGGGTTTGATTTTAGAACATTTGATGTTTTCAAACTTCAATGTTCTAATATAGACCCTATATATATATATATATATATATATATATATATATATATATATATATATATATATATATATATATGTGTGTGTGTGTGTGTGTGTATGTGTAATTAGAATAAAAATATACAGTATTAAGTTGGAGATAGGTTATGAATGAATGAATGAATGAATGAATGAATGAAAGAGTCAGGGAGTCTTAGAAATAGGAAGAATAGTATTAAGAATTTACTGAGAGATCACCCTGGTGATGAGCAGGAGCATATCGTCTTTTTTCCCCTCCAAACAAAATGAAAGGCTAAGGACCATTGTGTTGATAAAACATCTTTGAAATGTTAAAAGTGCTATCAAAGGACATGTCCATGTAATATGTGTACATATTTATGACACAGCATTCCCTTTTCAAGTATTCTCAGTGCTGTGTATCTGTGAAATGGCTTGACAACAAAGGCCATGCAATCATTACACTTCTAAGTAATGCATATAGATTAAAGTGTGAAAGCCATTGCTTCACATTTATTCTTAACATTCCAGCATCTGCATTATGTAGGTAACAAAATGGGAACATACCTCCTGGAGTGCAGTCCTCCTCTGTAGAGAAATACTGTGAAGAAATATGGTTGTCTTAGTGAGTAGAACAATGTATTAACTCTCCTCAGCATTAGTTTAGCTAGCTACACATTGGTCTTTTTATAATGGAGTACATTCTTAATGGATTGCATCAGTCTTAGTCTGTGCTCCAGAGATGCCAGTTGCTGCATAAACAGGTGAATTGCATGCTAATCAACCAATCCTGTAAGGCTATTCAACAAGATATAAAGCATCCATGTAGACTCCATGCTGTTTTTTTCCTAAGAATGTCACAAAGTGTGGAGTAAAGACACAGCATTTACAAGCTAAGTCCTGAACAAGTACTGTAATGCATAATACTATTTTGGCATGCACTTGTATGCCATCACATGGTACAGTAAGCAAGTAAAAGGTGGGAGATGTGTACAAAAAGTCAAGTAACGTGACAGCAAAGAGTTATTTCACTTGTATGTGTTCATTAGAAAGTAGTAGTCTTAAGCCATGCCAGATTCACACATTCATAACTCCAAAGTACTGGTAATCAATGCACGGTCTCAGTTTAGTATCATATGTTTGTAATGGAACATCTTTACATAGAAATGCTGTGACATAACATGACCTCAACTTGGCTCACCCCATCAAAAGAACAATGTACCCTTGCATGTACCATAACAGGAATTCACCTTTGCTCTCACTACCAAAAGAGCACTGTATGTTTTTTTTGTGCCATCTAGCCTGGTCTTCATTCACTGACAACTGCATATCATACTATTTCCAGTTAATATACACACACAATGTAATGTAAATGAGGTAGACTGGCTTTCACACTGCATATCATTGAATACTGGTCAGATAATTGCTGAATGGCCAAGCAACAAAGATTGGTATAATTTAAAACAGTAGTCCTAACAGGTTGTGTTATTGCTATGTGCAATTTATCCATATTTATTTCATATAATACATGTATAAGTAGTAGCTGATGGCTTGATATCAGTTAAAATACATTGTGGATGATTGTTGTATGATGGATAACTTAAAGTTGTTTGCTGCCAAGCTGTTTGCATGACAAAGAGGGATAAGGTACCCATCCTGTTTTCTGAATGTGCATTGGAGTGAGATTGGAAATCCAGATCTCTGTATTTTCCCCTTTCTTTTCTCCTTCTGTCTTACTTTAGTGGGTGATGGGTGTGCATTGTTTGCATGATGCACCGCTTAGCACAAACAGGTTTGGCTATGCTAATCAGTTTTGTATGTAGAGCAGGTTTGTCCAAAAGGGATGGCTGGACTACCTGTCTAGTAGACAGGACACAGACAGCCAAAATAGAAACTGTTTGCTTTCAATTAATGTAATTGTGCATTGTGCAAAAATGCTAAGTGCCGTTGCACTGGAGGTAGCAGCAAGAACTTAACAATGAATACTAACTTAAGGGATGTTATGTAACTTGCTCTGTGGCAGCAAGTGTTAAGTCTAGATCTCAAATCAAGATGGTCCTGGGTTCAAGTACAAGGTGCACAGTCTTTGTTTTACTGTTGTGACATTGCAGTATTTAGCAATGAACTGACATACAGAGAAAGGATTTCCCAGCTTTTCTGTGGCAATAGCTGTCAGTGCAGTACTAACATCCATATGGCTCAGGGTTCAAATACAGTGTATGTCATTCAATTTTAATGTTATTCAAATTCATACTATAGTCATTCTCACTTACAGCAGGTGACCTAGTGTAGCTTATATAATATTTACATGACTTAGGACTATCACAATAATATTGTGACAGTTATGTAATTATTTAATCTACATATTGTCTAGTTGATAGCAAAAGTTTGACTGTGGGTATAATGTGTACTATTTTCAGGCAAGTATATTCCTGCTGTGTGGCTTAGCATACCCTTCCCATTGGACCAACACAGTTACAGCATTGCCTGTATCTCATATAACATAGAAATTGCATTAGTCACCAAACTTCTGCATCGCTTACCATCACGCAAACATGTTGCACCCTTTGTACCCTCTTTGTATGGCAGTAAGTGATGACCAGCTTTTTCAAATGTTGCCAAATCAAAAAGTGCATCATCTGAGTAAACACTATACATACAATTGGTGGGAAAATATCAGTCTACATTGAACATGCTCTGTGACAGACATAGAAGGTGTTTCTCATGAGAGTTAGAGATTTAGGCCTCAAAGGTAAGACATCCAGGAGTCCAGAGTCTCTGTTGGACTCCTAGTGAATGACCATGGGCCCCAGCTCCTGCTGAGGCACTATCATGGCTCACAATCAAGGACAGAGGCATGGAATAGTCTGGCTCAGGCTCTGACTAGTGCTACCAGTATTCCCTGCACTAGTCAACAGTGTAGGAACTGCTAGTGAGACCTCAGGATGAGGAGGAGGGATACCCTTGAACATTGCGTCAAGGAATGTCGGACTTGTGCCACCTCACAGATGTGAAAGGATGATTTCAGACATTAATTGTTATAGTTTCAAGCTGTAAATAGTCAGGCTTGGTATTCATAATGGTACTCTGGTCTGTTCTGTTTATCCCAAAGCTGAGGCAGATCATGATCTGAATGTTAGACCCATGAAAGTTGATTGGCACGGATGCAAGTGGCATGTGGTATGTATGTATCACAGCAGTATTGTTATTGTAGCATTAAAAGTTAAAGACTACTTTATTATATCTCTCAACTGTACGGGTTTTGCAGAATGTTCAGATTGCTGCCTCATAATTTTGGTTTGCTTCTCATCAATTGTTTTTGTCTGGCAAATCTTAGCCAAAGCACTAAGGACTGCAGTCAGAAATTGACATTTGTGTCTTGTACGTCATATTTTTCAGAAAATCTGTGCCAATGCAAAGCTTGTTATTGTATCACCTTTCTAGGTTTGTAGAAGAATATGTACAAATGTGTTGCTGTTTGTGCGCCTTTGTACCCGCAATATTTATTGCTTGGCCCAGATTTTTGGCAGTAAGAGGTTGTGAGGTATGGACTTGGTATGTAATGCAGTAATACCTGTCAGCTGTACAGATTTTCACAGATTGTCCAGTCTTTGTATAGTTACAGATATAATTGTAGTTTTCAGTCAAATAATTGCATAAGGGTTGAGGACTGATGTCACTAAATCATGTTAGACATGTGAGAGTCAGACCTTAGACCTTTCAGAAAAATCATGCAAGTGCAATACCTGTTGCTGTATCACCTTAATAAGTTTGTATGTGCAAGTATGTAAGAATCTTCCCTATTTTTTGGACTTTGGACCCCTATTACATATCATTTTGTCCACATTTATTACTGTAAGAGTTTGAGGACTATGAATATAGTACTATAAAATAGATCATACATCTCATAATTATAAAAGGAAAGTATGAATGCATTACTCTGTGGGAACACAGAAGACTATGGTAGTAGACAGTAGTCAGTAGTTGTGGGTTCAAACACCACAATTACCAAATGGAAAAGTACTGTTATGTTTACATCATTTTTGCACTGTAAAACTGCAGACCTCTCTAGCAGTGGCTGAAATGGCCTAATGGAAAATGTAATTAGTAGAATTGGGGCCTGCATATGGGCAATATATGTGTACATCAAGGACTGCTGGTCGAAATCTGTACTATAGTGTGCATCTGTTATCAACTGGATATTCAGAAACATTATAAAAAAGTTTGTTTACAGTTTGTATTGTTTATAGTAAAGGTAACATAATAGAGTGAAATAATTGTATCACTGCTTTGGATGTTACTTATGATGTTGCTAATGTTCTCCCCTTTTTTTCTCTCTCCCCACCCCTTATGTTCTTTTTTTTCATTTTTTTCCACAGCACAGTGGGGTAAGCCTGCCCCACAGGACCTGCCTGCCCCACCTCTACCAGCTATGACACCACATTCCAGCACATGAGGGACACACCCTGGTAGCGACCCCTCTGCTGCCCCTGCATTACCTGGGCTGTCAGGTAGTCCTGACCCACAGGATAGGCCAGTGGTTTTCTCCTGGAGCAGTGCCAGAGGTGGTGATTCTTTCACCCGTAATGAACTGCCAGGGTTGATGCATAGGGTTGTGTGCCACACAGTTGGTCCATGCCTACACCAGGTGGAGGCACTTCTCTCAGTTGTTATTGTGAATAATACAAGGAGATGCAGACGTCAGGTATGGCAGCCATTGGTGCAGTGAGGTGACATTGATGACAGTCCACTGGGTAAGAACTTGATTCTCACTCTATACAAACTTGATGTCCATGGGATCTTAATGTCCTCCCCTCCTCAGCCATGGTGTTCACCACCTCTTGTGTCCTACACCATCCCTCTGTCTTGTCTTGTATGTTCTGTCTGTCTGCCATTTCTTCCTTACCTAGCTATCTTACCTTACCCACACATACCTATAGGTTCTACCCCAACATTCCTCTCTCTCTGCCAAAAAAAGGGCACCTGTACCAAAAAAAATACTGTCCCACACATCGCTCTCCATTTCTCAATTTCACACCAATGTCTTCATGACACCCTTGATTTCATTCAAGTGGCTATGCAGCACGATTGTGTTGTGGTCACATCTTTCTCTGGATGTGACAATACAGATTCAGCTAATATTCTTCATATATTATCAGCTTTTGCTGTTGCAGAAATGGATAGCTATTGTTCTTTCCTGCACCCTTTCTGAACATTCTTTCACTCTTTTCATTTTGTTTTTCCCCCTGCTTCTTCCCCATTTCACCACTTTCCTGTCTTCACCATTTCCTTTCTTTAGAGAATCTGTACATGATAGTGAGCAATGGTGTGCATTGTGCAAAGAAGCTCGTCTATGGTAAAACCAATTACAGCTAATATATAAACCTGTATTTGAAACCACTACCAAGTTCCACAAAAATGATGACACAGATTCATATGTATCCCAATTTATAATTTTCTTTATGCTTAAAAGTATGTGAAACTGTCACATGAACCTGTATTTGTACCTAGTACCATCTTAACCAAAACTAGGGTGGATTAATTCGTTAACAGATGGTGCTACAGAGTCAGTCGAGTAGCAAGTATGTTTTATACACTGAATAGAAAATTGCAGACTTGACTGCTGTTGCATACACCTGCTACTTAACTGAATCTTAGGCTGCAGGTGGTAATTGCCTTCAGCCAGTGATAAGTTCCTTTGTTTCGCCACATAGAACTGGCTCTAAATAAAGCTGTAGCTATTACTATTCACTACTATTCTCATTTCTGTTGTTATTTATTAACATTTTTACTTGCCTTGCTTAGTGAGGCTACAAGATGTGCAACATGGTGCACACATGCTTTATAAACATAAATGGGGATTGCACACTAAGGCTTAATAGAACATTAATGTCTATCATGCAATGATGGTTCATACACAGTTAATTTTGAAAATATGACATTGGTGATATAAAGAGCAAGCATAGGGGAGTACAAAGGGTAAATACAAAATTGTTTATTTATTTTATTTTATTTATTTTGCATTTGTGTAAAGGGCATGCCTGACCCATTTTCAGTGGAGGCCCAGGGGGGAAAGCTCCAAACAGAGAAATTAACAAAAATTACAAACATTGCAAAAGGAGATATTCTTAACAATAATATAACAGGCTAACTTACAACATATTAGAAAAGGTTCCAAGAAGAGATAGTCATAACAATAATATAACTGGCTAATACTAGACAATTATAGGTGTAAAGAATAGGATGCAATACAACGCAATACAGAATATAAATTAAGTGCAAGGTGATGTTAATAAAAGTTTAATGGAGAATGTTTTCATAAACTATAAAGGGAGAACAGAGGGAGATGAGGGAGACAGAAAGAGAGAAACTAGATATTAGGTGACTGAGAGGAAGAGAGGTTGGAAGTGTTACCTAGAGAATAATGGAAGGTTATTGTTGATACATGAGCAAAGCTAGTTGTAAGTAAGGTGTTCTTTTAGTAGTTGTTTGAATGTGGAGTTACAGGCAGTATTAAGAATTTCTTGTGGTAAGGAGTTCCATAATTTAGCTACTTGGTTTGAAAATAGGGAGTCTTGGTAGTTATAGTTAGATCTGGTTACTTTCTAAAAGTTTTTGTTGGAGGACCTTAGTGAGTAAGGACAAGAGTAAGAAAGAACTAGGTCTTTGAGAGCAGAGGGGGGGTGGGGTGGTAGAATATTGTATGAGTGACATTTAATTGGTTAAACGTAAGTAGATTGGGAGGCTTGAGCCATTTTAGGGGCTGCAGTACATTTCAATGGTATGATCTGAATGGAAGATTTGAGGTGAATCTTGCTATCTTGTAGCAGGACTTAAATTTGTTTAAGTCAGATTTTCTGAGTTTTGTAAAAATTGGGGATGCATATAGTAGATTGAAAAGAAGGTGGGTTCTGGCTATGGCATGTCTAGTGGGGTCAGTGAGGAAGGGTTTGATTCTGTAGAGAGACCCAAGCTTAATATATACTTTCTTGATAATTCCTGCAAGGTGTTTTGTCAAATCTAAGGTTATCCTCTATGATCACCCCTAGGTTCTTGATGTTTTCCACTGGCTCTATTATAGTATTATTAGAGGAAGAGATAGTGAAAGAGAGTGAGGTTGAATAGTTTGTTACTGGTAAAGAGCATGAGCTTAGTTTTTTTGTGATTGAGAACAAGTTGAGAGTTGGAGAGATAGTTTTCTATATTATTGAAGGCAGACTTGGTTGTTAGAAGTAATGCAGGTATGGAAGGAGCTGAACAAATAAGGGTTGATTCATCAGCATATAGTATGATGGCAGCATTTTGTGTAGCTGATGCAAGTTTATTTGTGAAGCTAGAGAAAACTAGTGGACCAAGTATTGATCCTTGGGATACACCAACAGTGACAGGAAAAAGAGAAGAGAGTTGATTATGCAATTGTACAGCCTGTTTATGGTCTGTTAAGTAGCTTAGAAACCAAGAAAGAGCAGATTCTGATAGTTTTAGAGATGCTAACTCATTTAGAAGTTTCTGATGAGAGACTGTGTCAAAAGCTTTTGACATGTCAAGAAATATAGCTGATACTTGGAGTCCAGTATTTCTAAGCTGGTTAATTGTATTAGTAAAACTGACAAATGCAGTGGTAGTGCTGTGCTTTGGCCTGAAACCATGCTGGGAAAGAGCTAGCAGATTATTATTTAGAAGGCATTGGAATGGTTGAGCCTGTATAATTTTTTTAGAATTTTTACACAAAAGGGAAGAATGGCTGTTGGCCTTAGTTATTGAGATCAGTGGATATGCCACCTTTTTAAAGTGGAATGATATGTGCAATTTTCCATAACTTTGGGATGTATTGTTCACTGATGGCCAGATTAATTAGGATGGAAACTGGGATAAAGACTATATTGGCAGGATTCACGAAGCCTCTGTGTAAGAGATACAAGGCTTACACGGAGGCTGCAGTTAAACGGTGTGACGTCAGCATGTCATGCATATGCATGAGGGCATGCTGAATCACACCTAAGGCTAACACGGTCTGTGGAAGACAGTAGGGGGCGTGTCCATAGGCCGAGCCCTGCAAGCGGACACGCCCCCCGAAGAGTAAAAGTGCCCAAAGTAAACCCCCACGACAGAGTACAAGGAAATGTGAATAAACACAACACAACACATGCCCCCACAGACTATGAACATAAAATTATATAAATGAACATGTTATATTTTTTTTTAACTGTAAAGATGTTTGCCCGTGAGTGCGCTTATGCTGGCGTGCCCATAGCTCAGCCACAGTTAGCAGTAAGTGGAAAAACATATAAGAACTAACTATACAAAGTAAGCCAACAAGCAATAGCGTAGCGGTAGAGATGTCAGCTGAAAAGCAGGCAGTCATGGTTCGAGCCCCCACAACATCCATTTTTATTTTTAGTGAAATAAGCATGGAACAAGCCCCTGACATATATGTACACATATAAAATTATATTTTATGTAAAATGTAATGAAATAGGCCATTTATTTTGAAGAAATGTGAGATAACAAAATAATAAAAAATGCCAGATGTGCCCATAGCTGAGCTATAGTTTAACAAGTTGAGTGCATCTGCCTGTAGGTGAGCAGTGGTTTAACAGGTGCAAAATGAGCGCCCGTAGGTTAGCAATGGTTCAACAGGTGCAAAATGAGTGCCCGTAGGTGAGCAATGGTTCAACAGGTGCAAAATGAGTGCCCGTAGGTGAGCCGTGTTTTAACACGCTGAAACTGTGTGCCCCTAGCTGAGCTGAGCGTAATATGTGTGCTGACAGCCAAATGAAGCGTAAACAAGCGTAACCCGTTTGCGCGGAGCTGCGCACCGCACCACAAGCAAACCGACGGGCAACGTTGAGCAAGCTGTAACAAAACTGCCTTTACACAGACACACCCCCTAGCCTGTCTAGACAGTCATTAAATATAAAAAGCAGTGGCCAGGTTCGAACCCAGGATATCATGCACCACAGTCAAGGTACTGAACCACTAAGCCATGACAGCTGTACTTAGAAATGCAGTAATAGCAAATATATAGGAATGAATAGAAAGAGGAGCATGACAAAGCAGGTTTTATGAAGCTGATACAATTCCAAAATGGTCAATCACAGATAAGTGCAGGAAAAACGGCATATATAAGCCCCATAGGTGGGAATACACAGCATAACTGATTGTAGAACTAACTTGCAGCCAGAATGTCAGGAGTAGGTGAGGGTAGTTGCTTCTGAGCACAGAGGTGGGGCGTTGAGGAGTCCAGATATATGGTCTGGCTCCTTGTCCACAATCATGAGGCCCAACTCATGCAGGGCCAGGTCCTGTGGGGAGCATATAGGGCTGAGGCATGGGACCGGTTGGCTCATGATCTCACCAGTGCCACAGGGATTCCAAGGACTGGTGAGCAGGCCCGTCACCACCATGCGGACCTGAAGAGATGTAAGCAGGACCAACTGAACCTTTGGATCCGGGAGGCCCGGCAAATGCCCAACACCCCACTACTGAGTAAGTTACATTTAATTATGTATGTAAGAAATTAACCTAGCTGATATTATGGAGATGTGTATTCCAATATTACTTTATTTATATTACAGCTGCAGGTGTCCGTTCTGCGAACCACAGAGCCTATGGCGATAGGCTGGTGTGGTTGCGCCACCAGGCAGGTCAGTAATCCTCTCCCTGTAACTGTAAATAAATATAAAAGTATGACAGTCAGCAAAAGAGTGCAGTGTAGTCACTAAGTAATAAAATGTGCAAGTAACAGTGTAAGAGTGTTTGCAAGTATTGCTTGATTACAAAAGTGTGTTGCAGTCTGTAATCCAAACAGTAAAATGAAAATGTCTGAAATAAAGTCTGAAATAAATATGCCCCACCTGTAATATAATAGTACACAACCTGCAGCAGGCTGAAAAGTACAGCTGCAGATGATGAGCAAATCACATGTGTGAAATATATCCCTGTTGAAATACTGAAACATGACAGAAGTGAGACTGTTGGAAAGGATTGTAATAACTACAGGTAAAACATGTCAATAAAGCTTAGAAGTAAGTACCATCCTGAATTGTAAAATTAAAACAAGTGAGAGAGTGTGAGAAAGAGTTATGAATCCACCAATAAAGTAGTAATAACCCCTGAATAATGTATACTGCAGTCAGTACAGAATGAAATGAATGTGACAAGCAGAACCAAACTGCGAAATGTGTTCAAAATGTTGCTGCAGCTGGAATGTGTATCCCAAAATCTGGATATGTTGCTCTCAGTCTGCAATATGCAGAAAGTATGATAGTCTGAAATACCAAACATCCACAGTTGTCTATAGCTATATAAAGCAAATGCAGCAGGATGATGTAGCTGAACAAAGCCAGATATGAACGTGTATGAATTAAAATAAAAATGTATATTGATGTAGCAGTAACATTCCTATCACCAACTTGAAGTAGTTATCACATAGGAAACTGTAGGTAGAACTGTAGTGTGTATATATCTGCAGCTATTAGAAATGTACAGCATATGTATTGGTATTTGAAGGTGTTAATTATATTTTCTTCATCCTACCTTATAACCAAATATAATCCATTCCACATGAAATTGGTATGTGCAATCACAATTAACACCCCTGGACATTTGTCCTGTTGGGTCATACATATTTGCATGTACGTTGATGCATCTGCCCTGTTCATACATCCAAACCTGATGGCCTGTTGCCATCAATCAACCCTGCATGTTGTTGGACTGTGTATTGCTGTTCAAATTATGCATGTGTTATGCTCGCTGTTCAATGGTGTGAATATCTGGGTGTTTAATGGGAATACTATGCATGCTGTTACAACTAATTGCGAATGGTATTGTATGTTACTAACCCAAACTGTCATGACATAATGCAAAACATAGGACGACAGGGAAGGCGAGTTCCAGCGGACCCACCTCTCCCACCTCAGCTGGCGAGTGCACCTGGCAGTAGTGCCTAGTCCGGACCTTCCTCTGGTGGCCTTGTGCCACCTGCGGGTGGAAGCGCTCCAGGGGATGGGGCTCATCCCCCTCTGCAAGGGTGGCCAGAGGAGAATCACCACTCACCCTCCATAGCGTCTGGACTGTGGTGCATAGGGAGATCCAGGAATCTGTTCTTGGGCCCCTACACCAGCTTGAGGCACAGGTGGCACAACTAACGGGCATACCTGTTGCCCGGCCTACACAGGCCCCAGCACAGCCCCGTCCTGGGCAGTGAAGGAACAGTGGCAACTGCCCATGGGTGGGGATATCAGTTCCACTGTTGCCATCTGTGGGCTCATGGGCTCTGGATATCCAAACATCCGTCCCCGTCAATTGTGTAACCCCCCCCACACGTGTCATACACTGCCCCTGTATGCGTCTTGTTTGTCTTGTCTGTTGACCTACCCAACCTACCTCCCCAGCTATACCGACTTCCTTTACATGACATACCACTCTTACCTGAAAAAAAAAAAAAAAAAAAAAAGGGCACTCTGTACCCACAAAAAAATCACGCCCCATACATAGCTGCCCATTTCACACACATGTCTGCTGGACATGGAAACTGTCAATTACAATTGGCTGTACAACAAGTATTATTGTTGTCCTGACACCTCTCTCAGGGGTGGAAGGTTTCAAATGTCACATCAAATTACAAACATATGCACAGCTGTTGCTGATGAAGAAATGGGCAGCTATGGGCCTTACCTACATCCCTCCTGCAAAACCCAAGCTTGTTTCCCTACTGTCTTACCCTCTTTGTGACCCCTTTTTCACCACTTTCCTGTCTCCCCATTTTCATTTCTTTCAAAGAAAATAGCGCAGGTGTGCGCCAGAGTAAGCACTGTTAAGCGGTTGTAAGCAGGTGTGCGCGGAGCTGAACGCCAGTGTGCATGCGTGAGCTCTGCGCAAACCAGCGCTAACCTGGTTACAACTGCTTAAAAGTGCCTTAGTCACTCTGAATGACAGGTCTTGTAGTCAGTTCAAAAGCAAAATAAAATCCCACTGTCAGTCCCGAACCCAGGAAACAGAAGTCTGCATGACTTACCACTAAGCCATGACTGTTATATAAGAACATTGTGCTACAATAAATATATCATGTAATAGTAGGAATGAATGTAAAGGGAATATAGGATGTGTAGTACACAAAGCATGTCATGTATATTTATTGTCAAATCTAGTGGATTTCTAAAATAGTAGTGTGTGAACAGAAACAGCCATGCTAGTTGGTAGCTAGTAGGTAATAATGTCAGTTAGTATACATATATAAATATATGTATATATATATATATATATATATATATATATATATATATATATATATAGTTGTAGGTGTCAGTGTACATACACACTTAGTACAGGAAACAGGAGAGATGAATGGAGAAATGTTAATCTACAACACAGCCTGAATTATGAGAGAGATACTAACCTTTACACTCACAGAACAGTGTCCACAGCATACCAGCATGGTCCCCGCCCTTATAATCTGAAAGGGCAACGCCTATCTCACATATCCTTTTATAGCACTGTCTTGAAAACACAGTGAGAACTGCAATCAGTACACAACTGGCTGCATGCAATTAGCAAATGCTGGCTTACAATTGGTGCAGAGGCCATCACATGGACATATGCAGATACCTACAAAAGCATCCTGTACTCCAACTCCACGCATGCAATACTTTCATTGCACCGTCTGGAGGCAGAGAGAGAGAAAAAGAAAGAAAAAAAAAAGAAAAAGACAAACAAAAAACACACGTAAGACAAACTAAGTTGAAGCTGTCATCAGTGTCAGTATCAAGCTGGGCTAGCAGCAGCAGGAACCTATACTAACAGTAACGCAACCAGCTGCGGCAAACACAGGTAATGTAAAGTAACAATTTAATAGTTTACATACTGTGAACCCTCCATATGTGTTATTGGTCTGTATCTATATGTATGTCTATGTGATACGTTGTGTGTACGTTGTTTTACCCAAAGGGGATGACTATACATTACATGTCAGTCAGTGTTAGGCCATGATTCTGGCACCAGTTGTCCATTTCAGTGAGGCCTGTCTGTAGGATGTGTGTGTCATCTGGTGTAACGACTATGGCGCTTAGTTCGCAGTCATCTGGGAACTTTGTCATCCACAACCCGCTCATGTTTGCTGTCACATCTGAGAAGTAAATGCCAAACAAGAGGGGTCCTAGGACAGAGCCCTGTGGGATACCACTTGTGACTGGCTATGAGTCTGACATGGCTCCCGCAATTTTGACTGTATGGATTCTGTTGTTCAACCAGTTTGCAACCCATCATGTGACATATGTATTAACATTTAAGCTGATGAGCTTGTCTATGATGCCTGAGTGGAGTATTGTGTTGAAGGCCTTAGGCAAGTCCAGGCAGGCTGTATGGACTGCTTTGCCCTCATCAATGGCTGTAGTGACTGTTTTGAAAAAGTCAACCAGGTTCAAAAGGCAGGATCAGCCCTTTACAAAGGCAAACTGGGCGGGATCAAGTGTTTGTAGGTACCCAATATCGCTGTATATGAGTCCCATAATGAATCTTTCCATAGCTTTGCAAACCAGGCTGGTTAAGCTTATGGGGCGGTAGTTCCCAGGGTCAGTAGAGGTGCCTCCTTTGTGGAGTGGGACCACTGTTGCTGTATGCCAGTGTTCAGGTACATACCCCGTAGTAAGGCCAAGGCTAAATATCAGTTTTATATGCGGTTGTAGCTCCTCTTGGAGTTCACGTAGCACACATCCAGGGATACCATCAGGTCACATTGATGCTGTGTGTTCTGCTTTGCTGAGGGCGGCCCTCACCTGGACATCTGAGATGACAGGGAGGTTACATTCAGCTGTGATAAGTATTTCTTATTTTGGGGGAGAAGGGATATTTGCACTGAACCTGTCTGCCAGAATGTTGCCAATATCTGTGGGTTCAGTGAATTTTATGTAGTTGTGTACTAACTCAGAGCATATCTGAGGCTTTTGGTCCATGTGTCTAACAAAACTGAAGAAGGCCTTGTGGTTATCTATCGTGTCCTTGGCCATCTCCCTCTCAGAGTTGGCCTTGGATGTTGTTATGAGAGAACTTAGCTTATTACTAGTGCCGACCACAGATGCCTTCCCTTTATGTGATTCTGCTCTGTCCTGCAGTAGCCTCCTTCTATTGTTATACAATTTGTCTTTGGCTGGGGTCCACCAGACAGGATGCTTAACCTTTGTGCATAGGGTCTGGGTTACAATTGTGTGTGCATGTTCCATGCATTCTTTGGGATGTCCATGGGAAGCATTTGCAAAGGGGTCAGCATTGTGGGTTGTGGTCTCCACTGGCCCAGTGGGCTACATGGATACCATATCAGTCCTAACAAGTGAAAATCTGTCTATTCACATATATATCAAAGTAGTCTACTGTGCTGGTGGTGGTGGTGGGATATGTATATCCAGGCCGATTATTTTGTGTCCAGATCACACTAGTGGATGACGTTCCACATACAGTACCTTGTTATGAACCCCCAGAGTGAGGTGGTGTATTGGACCTGTCTCAGTGTGCTGACCGATGGGGCTTGGTACTATGTTGTATGGAATGTGGTAGGTATTGTTGCATAGGTGTTGGCTGAGCACTGATATCTGGCCATGTACATGTGTATCCACCAAGAGACACACACGTGCTACATATGGGAGTAGTAGTATATCACTACAGTTGAGTATCATGTATAGTATGTGTGCCATATTTTGATGACATAGTTTGCTGATATCCTGTTTGTGTTCTCTTTCAGGGACATGGTGCGTCAGCAAAATCCTGCCTACTCTGCTGCAGAAGATGAAGAGATACACCAGAGCCTGGTGCAGGATTATGACATACTATTTTCCCACTCCAGCCAGAATCAGCAGGAGAGGGCTGCACTGTGGCAAGACCTTGTCCGTAGGGTAAATGACATTGGCACGCATAATAGGACATATGAGCAGGTATGACATCACTGCAGTGATTTAATCAAAAATGTCCATCAGCGTGCGTCGGATATCCACAGGCAACAGGTCGCCACAGGAGGTGGGGTGGCTACACATCCCCCCTCACCAGACTGGAGGGGCTACTCCTAAGTGTTGTGGCTCCAGCCCAGGAACATCAACAGCAACACACCTGCATTATGATGGAGGCTGGATCCACACAGCAACACGACATGGAGCATGCAGGTAATATGCCATATGTACACTTGACTGTTCTGTACACTGTTAGTTTATGCATGTGTAAGGTGTGTCCTTGGTATGTAGCTGTCAACATAGTATGTAATTGTGCAGGTGTGATATTGCCAATATCAGCAGCTGACATGTGAAAGGCAACTGTTGTACTACTGAACTGAAACATACGCAGTATCAATGGCACAGTTGTGCCCACTGACATTAATCCCCTCATTTCTGCAGGTCCCTCCGGTGTTACAGCAAGGCAGCCCATCCATGCTGGTGAGTGTGTTTTAACAATACCTATAATAGTCCTGATAGTGCTAGTAATAATAGTGTAACTCAGTAGTGCTCTGTGTGTATACTGCGGGGTGTGCATGTGTGTGTGTGTCCACGTGTGCATGCATGCATGTGTGCATGTGTGCATGTGTGCATGTGTGCCTGTGTCCATGTGCGCATGTGTGCATGTGTGCATGTGTGCACGTGTGCACGTGTGCATGTGTGCATGTGTCCACGTGTGCATGTGTGCATGTGTACATGTGTCCATGTGTGCATGTGTGCATGTGTGCATCACTGGTAATATTGTGTTGACATTGTAAACTGTGTTTCCTGTCTTCCTCCCACAGGTTCTGGTGCTGCTCTGGTGTCCTGCAGCAGGGAACCTGAATCTGGTGCCCCAGGTACAGATAAGGATGATATCTGTGTAATGGCACAGGAAGGTGTGTCAGGATCCATCATTGGTCAGCCAATTGACAGTACACAGCTGTCAACCCCATCATTGCGCACAGTCATCCTGCCAGTACATCCTATGTCACCAATGTCCCTAGGTGATGGACAGGATACAGTGGGCGTTGACCAGGGTAATGTGGTATCTGTGGCACATGCTTTCCCACACAGCAGCCATGGTCAGGGTCCTGAGATGGTACCACACAGACAGTTGCCCATGGGTTCTCGTGGGAGCATCCGTGGGCGTACTGCCTCTGGCAGACGTGCCCAAAGAGGTCTGTCGACCTCAGCTATGTTTTGGGCTGTCATGCAAGCACAGTCACATATGGAAAGGTACACCAGACAGGATCTGAGGGAGCTGAGAGCATGTTGCACATCCATGACTGACAGTATGCGTGACATCGCGGATGCTATCCATAATTTCACTGATGTCATAGACAGATGTTCTGGGGACATATTACAGCAGTTCCACAACCACATGTCCATGAGCCAGGGCAATGGTAGACGGATGAGGCATTGACGTAGCCGTATGCCAGCAACAGCAGCAGCTGGCAGTCGGCGCGGACGACAACAGGCCCACGGACACCCCCATAGTGCCAGCAGCAGCCCCAGCAATGCTGGGTCTGTGCTGTCATCAGACCACCCCAGGAGACCACGTGCACATGGCTCTGGACAGTCCCAACAGGGACCTGTGTCCAGTCAACAAACTCCCGCTTCTGATGACAGTACCCAGTCTGGCTTAGTACTGGATATGGTCCATAGCACCCCTACCAGGCACAGGTACTGTGTCCGTGGCCACAGACACTGATCTGTATGACCTGCCAGGTGCAGTCTGTGGCTGTCCACAAACTCCAGTATATGGCAGCCATGAGGTGGAACTGTGTGCATGCATACACACATGCGAAATGTTAACACCTAGGGTTACCACATACATGCACACACTGCACCAACAGTGCCCCACCCTGTACTGCTGTCCCTCACCAACACACATACACATACATGTCAATTGGTGGTATCAGTGGCAGACTCAGGCATACCTAGTTCACACCCTGTGCATATGATGAAACTGTGCCACCTCCTGCAATCTCCAACATCAGTGCAGGAACAGGTTAACATGTTGCTGATGCACAGGGTGACTACATAGAAGTGTATTACTAGTATCATGTTGGTAACAGTACAGTGTGCTGATATGATTGTGTGTATATCCCAGCATGCCTGATGCAGTAACTGTATGACTGTCCTGAATTGTTATCTACACCCATAGTAAGTACCATAGTGTAACAGCTGCACATTATTGCATACCGGTGGTAAGGATGTCAACAGATAGCCACATACATAGGTAACACAGGGGAGAAGGTAATGCAAGTGGTGATACGCAATGATGGACATGTACACTAATGGTGGCATGTTGCCCACAACGACTATGCAATGTGGATGTTTGCGCATGTTGATATGTGTGCAGTACAAATTTAATTTAAATTAAATTAAATATTAAATAATATCAGTTTTACCATGGACATCTTAGCTGTGCATTCCTGGGTACATGTTTATAGTGCCTGCATATTTGCACTGTTACCTACTGGAAGTGGTACCCCTTCTTTGTTGTACAATGGACTACTTCCAGCCCTGCTTACTGTAGCTTTGTTTGCATGCATGTTTGCTTGAGGTTCCCTGGAACACTGATTCCACCAGCAATGCAGATTTACAGAACTTCTGTGGATTCCTAGTGACATCTGCATAGCGTACCATACGTATGTCAATTTTCCACCTGACAGAACATCACTGTCTGTCCTGTTCACATGTACGTTGCCTGTGACACATTGCATATGACTTACCTGGCATTTACCCACGTGTGCAGTCATATATGCCAGCGCTATGAAATCAGTAGCAGTACACCCACACATACTCACCTTCAGTATGTTGTTACCCATTGGCCCTATGTGTTGATAATGACCATGGCAGTCACACTACTATGGTAGCATGTGCAAAGGTAACCTGTGAATCACCTCTATGGTCCAGTCGTGGTTTATGTGAGTCATGTGGCAATGTCAGAGCTGCCACATGTATGCAGTCAACCCTCTCCCCTGGCCAGGAACGTACAACACATGTGTGAGATGCAACCACATAGCCAATCTGGGGACTGAGCACTCTGAACCCAGTACTGCCATACCCTGTCAGGTGGCATGACATACTACAGTGACTGCAATACCAGTCTGACATAGACCCACACTGACAGCAATCCGAACACACTGGGGCATACTTGGAGCCTCAGAACAGCATCCTGCCTGAGCATCACACACCTCCGCAGCTGGCACACAGGCATACGTTAAATCGGAAAAGAGCTCATGCCACACATGGCACACACATCCCATGTGCCACACACTCACAGCCTGTAGGGCTATACAACACACCTGCTATAGATGTGTCAGGTACCTCTCTTGGCCGCTGCAGTGGGGTCCCGCTCAACAGGCTGTACATGGTGAAGGACACAGTGATATGCTGGTGGGGCACTATGGTCCACCACATAACACATGCATACAGGTCAGTCAGAGGCATGGACACATATGACTCAGTCATTGTCCATGCCACTATGGATGACCTGAGACGTACCTCCCTGGACTACATGATAGGGAACATAGAAGGGCTCTCTCAGCATTTGGCATGGGCCGGTATGAGCCTGACCTTGGTTGCCATCATACCCTCACCAGGTATGCTACCACAATATGTAGGAAGGGTGTTCTATGTCTACATTCTGCTCAATCTCCAATGTCATTCATAGGGTATCCAATGGCCGTCAGCGTGTGCTTACATGCTAGGGAAGCCACAATGATTTGCGAGGGGCAGCTTGCACGTGTCACCCATGGGCCATTGTATATTGGCAAAGCCCCTTGATACACACATAGTGCCTTTTGCTGCAGGGCACAGATTATATAGCCACCTCCATGGGTATCACACGGGATAGGACACTAACAGTAATGCTACACAACACCAGCAGTGTACACCGCGAGATGCATGCACTGGACATTGTCCTCAGCACGGTAAACTGCAATATCTGTGCAGTAACAGATTCCTCATTCACTGCTCACAGGTACAACCCATCACTGCCAGGTTATACCTCATACCATGCCTGTCGTCCCCTACACATGTACCACACATGAACAGGGGGTGGTATCTCAAGGCATCACAGATACACACACCTCCAGGTTGTTGGCACAGCACAAAGCATCAGGGCCTATCCATGAGCAGCTAACAGTGTGTTGGACTGCCTTCTGGTTCATAGCCTGGTACACACAACCCTCCCATACACTGGAAACCCACCTGTCCTCCCTAACAACACTGGGAATATGACGGTCTCTAGATATGTCTTTATATGGCTGGACTGAATCCAGCCAAACATTGTGTGTGAGCATTACTGTAGCTACAACACACTAGCTGAAAGGTTCCCAGCATGTAGTTACTGAATTGCAGTGGAACAACATGTTACCACTCCCACAACAGGTGGGAACATGCAGCACCTGTTCATCGACTACATGTAGACTATATGGTCCAGACCAGATGTGTATCCCCCGCTGTTAGGATGATACCATATACAACTCACACTGTATATACACATACCACATGCAGCCCCTGCACAGTAAGACACAGTCATAATGTTATGCATTGCAAATACCATTTATCCACTTGAGGCACGTGTCAGACATGGTAACTACTGAAGGTCACAGGTATATATGTGTATGTGTCACACATACATCATGTGTGCATTGCCATTGCTGGTTTAAGCAATGTCATGCATTGTTATGAACAACAACCCACACATGGTCATTTTGTGTGACACAACAACACGTGGCAGTTGTGGGTTTCCAAAACATACCTATCTGTGGTCTGACAGTGGTAATAGACCCAGTAGCAGAGCGCACTATTGGCATCACTGGGCAATTAGCCCTGTTTGGCTGTGCTGATAGTGTGGTGACATCACCTGTGTTTACTGGGGGAATATGCAGCATCTGGTGTATTGTAGTAGTTGCCAAAAGGAACTGTTCTCTCACACGTGCAATTACACACACCTGGGCATTTGCAGGATTCAAACCCCTACCTTACTATGTTATGCTACTCGAGATGGACGCATTAGCAGAACATGCTATTCGCATTACTAGGAGGTTTCCCTTCTCCTGCTGTACTTATAGGGTGCTGACATCATCAGTGTTTAGACAGAGGAATGTGCATTCTGTAGTGTGTTCTCCTAGTTGCCAAAAGGGACATTCCTTTCATACAGACTCCACACACACTAACCACCCTCCACACACACTGGGCATTTGCAGGATTCAAACCCTTACCTAACTATGTTATGACACTTGCGATAGATGCATTAGCGGAGCGCACTATTTGCATTACTGGGAGGTTTCTCTTCTCCTGCTGTACTTATAGGGTGCTGACATCATCAGTGTTTAGAAAGGGGAATGTGCATCCTGTAGTGTGTTCTCCTAGTTGCCAAAAGGGACATTCCTTTCATACAGACTTGCACACACACTAACCCCCCTCCATACACACTGGGTATTTGCAGGATTCAAACCCCTACCTATGTTAAGACACTCGAGACGGATGCATTAGCAGAGCGCGCTATTTACATGACTGGGAGGTTTCCCTTCTCCTGCTGTACTTATAGGGTGCTGACATCATCAGTGTTTAGAAAAGGGAATGTGCATCCTGTAGTGTGTTTTCCCAGTTGCCAAAAGGGACATTTCCCTCACACAGCCTTGCACACACAACAACCCCGCTCACCCACACACACACACACACTGAGCATTTGAATGGTTCAAACCCCTACCTAACTATATTATGACACTTGAGGGAGACGCATTAGCAGAGCGCTATCTGAATTACTGGGCATCTGTTCTGCACCTGCAGTATTTATAGGGTGCTGACATCTTTATTTCTACAGAGGTATGTACATCTAGTACTAGCTGTCAGGTGGGGGATAGCATATATATGCATTTGCAGCCACCTACTTCAGGGTCAGAAATGCACATCGCACTGGCAGGTTATGTTCTATAACATGCTTTGTGACCACAGGACCTGTAACACACAACACAACCAGTTCAGAACACCCCTCTCACATCCAGGACAGACACTTTGCTTCCCTGGGAACAGTGCCGGGATATGCAGGTGTTCACATACACCATTCCAGTTGTTAATGTCAGGTACAGGCATATTGTGTGTGGGAACTACTCAGGCCTCTACAACATTACCCTACAGCCACTACAATTTGTGGGTCCATGTGCTATGGCAGAACCACTCACCACAGCCACATGGGGGAATACATATTGCACCTAACCATCTGCAACATGGGTACTCACTGTTCCACACCAGAGGTAGACCACCATTGTTGATATCTGACCATACCCACCTTTCCCTGGACATTAATATCCCATCCCCACCCCCAGGCAAGGTTGTCACTGCAAACAAACTATATTTATCACAAGCAGACTTTACACTTGTGAAGACTGTGGTGGAAGACTTCAAAGGACCCATGCTGGGGGACTATACTGGCCACGCTGCATATTCCTTGACAATTGCATTCTATGAGCATGTGGAAGGTTTGCATTGTACATGCTATCCCACATATACCCATGACTGCTCCACAACAGGACACCTGTCAGGTGTACACCAGCCATATATGAGCTGTCCAACAGACAGAGTGAGCTAATACATTGCAGAGCTGTAGCCCACAGAGGGAGGACATCTCTGAACAGTACCGGCACGACACTTCAATCCCACATAATCATCACGACACAGTGTTGACAGTGAAATTGTCCAGACAATGCAGATAGGGCTCCCTTCAGTCTGTTATTGATGCCCACTTACTGTTAGAGGTCCTCAGCAACCCTCTTCCAGCACACACCAACAACATGGATGTGGCTTAGCACATTCAAACCCTGGGATCTCCACTGTGTCCCTGCTTGACAGAGGCACAGCACACTAGCCTCACACGATGCCTTATGTGACCTACTGTACAGTGGCACAGTAGCCTACTGTACTGGGGATGCAGACGCCAAGCACACTCTGGCTAAGCTTTCATTCCCTAGGGCAAACAGCCTAGTATTGACCTCTACACCCATATGTTTAATTGTCAGATGCACAATATTTGTTGCTGATAGACTGTTTGCAGGTCTTTATTGCCATAGCATTCCCTGTTTCTATGAATGACTTGTGTATCTGTGGAAGATGTTTGAATATGAGGGGGATCCACTATATCACTTATGTCTCTGTAGTCATTTAACTGTGTGCACTGGGCAGATTGCTGTGATGTGGTTGGTTCCTGGAATGACACGTACAAATACCAGATATGTGTGGCCAACTGCTAAACAGAGATATGGCCTAAGTGTGTGAGCATGCCCAGTTCAGCCTTTCCATGGCATGTTGTCTGACGTCTCATTTATCAAAGTTTGCGAGCATGCCCAGTGTGAGCTTTCCATATGTTGAACTCTGCAGTCCACCACATATGTGGATGAGTGTGAACTTCAACAATATCTCACATTTATGGTTGTGTGTTGGGTGTCATGTTGTGTACTTACTGGCCAACTGCTTAGTGTCTGAACACAACAGGGATTATACTGTGCCTGCAGGGTTTGCATGGGATACTTTGCATACAGTTGTCAACATCCTTTCATACTGACCTAACACTGTAGTACCATATAGTGTACTGGTTCAGTACTTTCACTGTGGTGGACAGTATCCTGGGCTTTAGTCCTATCACTGCTTTAAATTCTCATAGCGAGCACAACAGACTGTTTAGGGGCCAGTTGTGCACATATGACCGTGTTGCATTATGTTCAGATATGGACTACTTAAACCAGGATTGTCCAACATTGGTAGTGTATTCCACAACATAGGTGGACATTGTCAAACACTAGCGATGTGCCCTAGGCTATTTCTAATGCTAGTCAGAGAGTGTGTTTGTCCTTCGACACACATTGTAACTGGAGTTTGCCTTGACATATGTCATGGTTAGTATACTGTGCCTCCATCCACCTGTGACATAACAGTGATACCCAGGGTAAACCTACCATCTCCCATCCACTCATCAAGATTCCTCTTGAGGAGAGTCAATGGGTGACTCTCTGGCTAACCTGTACTGGGAGTTTACTCAAGAGTGGGGGTGGCTTATGTGTTATGGATCATTCAGTACAGCTTGTCCTATGTATGTCAGTGCTGGGGTTCAGGTCTCTCATGTGCATAGCTCACTGCCATTCAGATTGTACAAGGTGCAGCATGTTCATTGATTCCAGCTTGGACATGGCTTTATACATCAGGCACAGCTTGCCTCTAGGTGGGCAGTATGGCAGTGCGTGGAGCTGCAGTTTGTTTAATCAAGCAACACATGGCATCTGTTCAAGCTCTTTGCTACTCCTGGTGAGGTACTGTTGGGGACTTTACAGCTGATGGAGGTGTCTGCTGAGGTACATCCCACAGGGGCTATTGTAGTCAATTGTAACACTGATGAAGGATGACTGCAGAGCCACAATGACCTCCGCTTATCTAGATCTGACAACCTTCATGATTAGGTGGGTATATGGTATGTTTCTGTGAACACTACAGCCACATGTTTGTCCAATGCAGGATATCTATCACCCTGTGTCCCCAGGTCTCTCATTACATGTTAGGTACGTAATGGGTTAACACCTATGTGGTAATTGGTGGACACTTACTGTATATCCACGGGGGTTGACTATACACTTTTCTGCAATTAGCTTGCTGACATGGCTATGGCACCAGTTGTCTGTTTCTATGTGGCCCTTTTGTGGGATGCTTGTGTCAGCTGGGGGTCAGATATGGTGGGCAGTTTGTAGTCCTCTGCATAGATGTTCAGACACAGTCCTTCCATGTTGGCCTGTACCTATGGGACATGCATACCAAACGAGGGAGGTCCCAGGACCAAGCCTTGTGGGATGCCACTTATATCTGGTTTGTAGTCTGACATGGCTGCAGCATGTCTGACCATGTCAGTTCTGTCCTTGGTCTGGTTTGCAACCCCTCTACTGACATAGGGGTTTATATTTAAGCTGGTGAACATATCTATACTGAACACGTAGGGTATTGTATGGAAGCATTTGCAAGGTCCAGCTATGCTGTGTGGACCACATTGCCCTCATCAATGACCATAATGACTGTTTCAAATGGGTCAAACATGTTTAGGGGCAGGATCTGCACTTAAGACAGCCACACTGGGTAGGGTCCAGTGTCAGCAGGTCCCCGATATCTTTATGTCTGCGGTACATGCTAATCCTTTCCATAGCTGTGCAGACCAAGCTTGTCAGGATTCTGGGGTGGTAATTTGCAGTATCCATTCAGGCAACACCTTTGTTGAGAAGGACCACTGTTGTTGTACACTGCTCTTTGGGTACATATCCTGTGGTAAGGCTGACATTGAGCAGTAGTGTGATTTGGCATTCCATTCTTCTTGGAGTCCATGTTGGACTCAGCCCAGGACACCATCTCATACCATTGCTGCTGTGTGTTTTGCTTTGTAGATGCTGGCTGTTACCTCAGCATCTGCAATGTCAGGGGGCCAGAAGTCTGCTGGGATAGATATTTTGCATTCTGGGGTTTGCACTGCACCTGTCAGGTTGTATGTTGGCAATATGTGTGTGTGTTTGGTATGTTGTTTGTAATATTTGTGTGATTCAGAGCATATCTGTGAATTCCCAACACGGTTCCTACCATCAGTTGAGTAAGCCTTGGGATTATCCTTAGTGTCCTGTACAATTTGTATCTTCATAAGTTCATAGGTTCATACTAGGCTATACACCCTAGGACATTTGTAAGCCTAGCCAGAGTGTGTGTGTGTCTTTCACCGCCCCTTGCTATGTGAGTATTATGGCCATTTATGATTTACTTTACTGTGCCTCTGTCTGGACGTGACACAGTGAAGACCCCCAGTGTACATCTATGATCATCCATCCACCTGGCAATATTCCTGTTGAGGAGTGTCAGTGAGGGGCTCTGCCTAACATGGAGTGGGATCCTGTTCCAGGCTGTGGGGAGCCTCTGGGTTATGTATCTGTCCCTCCAGCACATCCTATTTCATTATGTGTTGAGGTTGACATCTGTCACTCTCACAGCTCCAATGGCTTTGATTTTTCTGGGGTGGAGCATGTCCATTACTCCTGTGTTGGACATGGCCTTGTGCAACAGACATACAATGCCTCTGTGTAGGCAGTATGTGACTGCATTCAGCTGGGGTGTCTACAGCCAGGCAGCATATGACATATATTTGAGACCCTTTATCCTCTTGGTGAGTTACCTTTGAGGTCTTTCTAACCGCTGCAGGTCTCAGGTAAGGTACATCCCAAATGAGGCATTGTACTAGATTATGGGTCTGATAAGAGAACAGTACAGGGGCACAATGACCTCTGTTGATGTAGATGTGAATCCTTTCATGATACGGTGTCCAATATAGACAGTCTTCCTAGCCACATTGGCAATGTGAGTGTCACATAACAGGTTACTGTCCACTTGTGTCCCTAGGTCCCTGATTACTCCTTGCATACATAATGGTTTACCACCTATGTGGTAATTTGTGAGTACCTTGTTTGGTATTTGGTGGGACATTCATACTGTCCAGTGTCTTCAGGACGTCTGGGTGGGGTTCCTGTGTGTGAGAGTGTGGTCTGTAGCATGCTACAGACTGTACAGCAGTTTTGACTACAGTTAGGTGCACATGGATGGTCTCTGATGCTTCGGGCATTGTCAGTTACCTGGACGTATGGGTGTCTGTGCTGCATATGGATACTCCCCCTCCTTTTATGTTTTGGTCCAGGTTTTGGGGCCATAACGCATGATATGAGGTATAACCTGGTAGTGCTGGTGTGCTGTCAGTAGGCTTGCAGCAGGTTTCTGTCACTGCACAGACATCGATGTTCTCAATACTGGGGAGGGCCTCAGGAGCATGCATATTGTGGTTTACACATCTGGCATTGGTCAGCATTACCCTTATGTTTCTTACCACTTATGTTTTCTAGGGTGGTGGGTTAGTCTTTTCGGCCTTGCCTATGTACGGCTCTATGGAGGTGGCAAAAGCCTTATCCAATATCTAGACGCCCAGGGGTAACAGGTGCAAGCCATCCCTGGAACAGCAGCATGGCTTGTCATGCATGACATCTCAAGCAGACAGACATTAGATCCTCTTGGACTGACAGCTGTAATTGTGCCACCTGTTAAAGCTGATCATTCTGTGTTTGTACTGTGGCATCATTCTTGGTGCGGGTAGGATGCTGCAAATGGCCAGTGTCATACCGGCCTGGAGTACATACTCAGAGAGCTCATCCATGTCTCTTTTCATGTAGTCCAGGGAGGTACATCTCAGGTCATTCACACCAGCATGGACAATGACTGCCTCATATTTCTACTTGCTTTGTGTAGACCTGCGTACTTGTGTTATGTGGCATATTGTAGCAGCCTACAGGCAGCTTACTGTACCCTTTCCCTTGTTCAGTCTGGTGAGTGGGACAGCAGTGTGTCTGCCTATAGAGTCACCTATTACAACTGTATCAGGCATGTTGTTTCTCCTTCTGGCCTGTGACTGTTTGGCACACCAGCTTTGTGTACTATGTGTTGCATGTGCTATGGTTGGAGGTTGTGGTTGCTTGGGGATCTGCTTTGGAGGCCTCTGTTGGTGTGGTGTGTTTGTAATTAGGGCCTCCGGGAATGTTTTTCTGTGTTTATGTGTTTGGTTTACAGTTGTGATAGGTCTATGTGGGACTGGGTTTATGGTGTGTATGGTTACCTTCTCCTCCTGACTAGTTTTGACAGTACTGAGTTGAGGGAGCTCAGCCTCCGGTTTGGATAAATGGTTGCATCTCTCACATATATTTGTATTTATTGGGGGGAGTTGAGGGTTGTCTGTGTACTTGGGGCAGGTGTAACATTGCCTCAGGATTCAAAGATTCTACTTGTTGTAGCTGGCCTTAGTGGACTGTATGTGTGGACATATTTTATTGCCATACTACTGATCAGTGATTACTTCCCTTTTTATGTTTGCTCTGTCATGTAGTAGCTTCCTCATTCTCTTGCATGGTTTGGTAATGGCTGGAGTCCAGCATGCCAGATGCCTGCGTGTATGGCATTGTGTCTTGTTGTTATTTGTGATTGCATAATCCAAGCATTCCTGGCTGTATTCATGAAATGCCTGTATAACAGGTTCTGTGGTGTGTCCCATATTTTGCACCTGCACAGGGCCTTTAATGGATTCCACATCAGTTTGGAGGGGTGCAACGTATGCTTTACACATGTTTTTCACTGTGGTTTTCTGGTCAGGGACTGTGGTCAGGATGTGTATATCCGGTGTGATTACTCTATGGTCTGGTCTTACCAGTGAGGGATACACTTCTCATCTTGCCATCCAGTACACATGTTGCTGATTATCACATCCAGTATGCTTACCCCTCTTGTGGGAGTGGTACGTTGTTCCTGGGCATTTTGGTTTATGGATTCTAGGAACTTTTCTCCTACAGTGTTGGTGCTAGTATAATGCTCCCAGTGTATGTCTGGGTATTTTCAGTCAACCAATATAATGTGGTTTAGGGGGCTTGATATATTCATGTATTCCAACATAGGCCAGGTGCAGTTCCTGGTGTTAGGACGGTAGTCTGTAGCAGGCTATATACTGGGAAGTGGTTTTAGCCACTGTTACTTGACCATGGCTAGTCCATGCTGCTTCTTGTTGTGGTACCAACATGGGGGTGTGGTTATCCTTGACAATTATTGCTAGTCACCCTCCTTTTGTAGCTTGTTCCATGTTTTGAGGCTGTACAGCACAGTATGAGATGTAACCTGGTAGTGTTAGGGTGCTGTTGTGAGCTTTGACCCAATTTTCTGTTACAGGACAGATATCAACATTCTCCATACTGGGTGCATTTACACTGCACGCATCTTGCTGTTTAGACTTCTGTCATTGGGTAGCATTACATCTAGGTTCTTATCCCTTGTGGTACCTATGGAGGTGGGTTTGTGTTTTGAGCCTTACCTATTCAGGGCACGCTGTGGGTACTGACAGCCTTTGCCAGTATCCATGAGGCCTGACTGATAGGGGCACGCCACCCCTAGCAGGAGGAGCATCATGTCATGCTCAGCATGTCATCCCAGGCTGGCACACATTGGCTCCCCTTTGACTAACTGCATTACTTCAGCCAATTATTGCAATTAATCATCCCATCGTCATATTGTGGGTTCATGCTTGGTGAGGGTGGATGTTAGTCAGGGTCCTCATGTGTGCATATAGTACTTGGTGTTACATTACTTAACACATGGCATTCATGCCTCAGGTGGTGCTGCAGGGCTGCCTCTGTCAGATGCACATATTACACTCCCTGTACATGTTTGAGAGCAGGTTATGTCATTTTAGGCATCCATGTTATTATATGAGTGAGTCAGAGAGGGGTATCATTCCCAGGGTTCCTACTGAGTCAGTGTATGTGCTATGCATTGCCTCTTTGCCAAGGCCAGGGCATACTGGGCATGCCTCCTTCTGCCTACTGGGGCAGGCTCAGGTTGTTCCTCCTCCGAGTCACGCTCTGCCTGTGATGGCCTTGGCAATGGTGGGGGGCTGTTTGGCCCGCCCTATGCTGGTCCTGCTGCAGCTGTTTTCGCAAGATCATATTATGTAGCATAGCACATACCATGACAATTTGGGTACATGTAGTTGGTGAGTACTGCAAGGCTCCACCAGATGTGTCCAGACACCGGAACCGTGACTTGAGCAGCCCAAACACACGCTCTATTACATTACGTGTTTGTGCATGTGCCTCATTATGGCGTTCCTGTTCAGGTGTGTGTGCGTTTCTGAAGGGTGTCATCAGCCACGGCTACAGTGCATAACCTGCATCCCCCACTAGGTGTCCGTGTGGGATGTCCCCATTGGCAAATGTCTGGTACAGCTGCATCAAATGCCAGATAATGGAATCATGGTAGCTCCCAGGGCAGCCAGCACACACATTCATTATTATGCCCTGGCATCACACACAACCTGGTAGTTGATGGAGGGGAAGCCCTTGCGGTTAATGTAGTCCTTACCCCGCTCACTGGCTGGTGCTTTGATGCGTATGTGCATGCAGTCTATTGCACCCACTACCTCAGGGTATTCCGCCATTTGCTGGAAGAGACGCATATTGCTGGCCAATACCTCACGGGCATTGGGGAAATATACATGATCACTGACATGTGCTGACATGGCATCCAGGAACTGGTGCAGTACCCTGGAGGCTGATGCCTGTGATATCCCCATCATATCACCAGTTGGTCTCTGGAAGATACCTGTTGCTAGTATTCTTAGGCCAACACATACCTTGGTTTCCACTGGGATGGGTTCCCCTCTGTTGGTTCTGTGTGTGAGGCGTGGCCTGCACAGCTCGACAATTTTCTGCAGGAGGTCTCTGTCCACTCTATAGCGCTCTACTATCTCCAGCTCATGTAACCCGTGGTAGGTGACCCTGGGCCTGTACACTCTTCTCTGTCTCCTCACTCTGGGTTGTCTGGCACCATCTGCATTGTCACCACCCTCAGCAAGTCGCCTATGTCTCCTTATGACAGCTATGGCAGCCCCTAGCATTTCTGCTCTGAGTTCAGCTTTTTCAGTTTTCACTTCTAATAGCTTACTCCTGTCTTGCAGTGTCTCTTGAGAAATGCATCCTGCACTGCTGTTTGCAGAGTTTTAAGTGCTTGGCTGAGCTACTATTCTGCCTGTGTAATTGCCTGCTTCTAATTGTTTTCACCTGCTAGCTCCAGCAGTATTCCCTGCTAGCTTCCTACTAATTCTGTTGCTTCTTTTTTCCTTTATGTTTCCTCAGGGGGGAGCAACGTGCATACCAGCAAAAACACACTCACAGTGGCTTGCACACATGCTTACACGGTTCAGAATCTGCTTATTCGGGTTAAAATGCGCGCACACCAGCGCAAACAGTGTTACAACTCTGCCAACAGTCTCCCACATGCTCAGTCTGCCCTACACACACGCACACCAGCGCAAACAGTCTTACAAGTCTGCCAACAGGCTCCCACATGCTCAGTCTGCCCTACACGCACGCACACTAGCGCAAACAGTCTTACAAGTCTACCAACATGCTTCCACATACCAGTCTGCCTTACACGCGCGCACACTGTCCTACCCGCGCCTCATGGTGCGCACACCCAGCAAGAAACTTTGGTGTAAGTAACAGTGTACACCTTCCATTTCTTGACTTTCCCATGCTTATCTTGTGGCACTCCTCTTTCCATGATCTGTGTCTGACATCTGTCATGTAACACTGCCCTCCAATGAACTGCATTTCTTTCTACCATTCCCCCCTGTGATGACACCTATCTCCTACTCTATTCCTCCCCATTATGTATATCTTACACTACTCAGAATGTGCTCATTTGCTATGTGACAGTGGAATTCAGTATCCTAACCCTCATTTACATCAGATTGCATACTAATGCTTAGTTACATGTCTTAGACTCAGCTTCCCCCCTTAGCAACCACTAAACGGTGGCCATGTTGTTTTTGGTCTGCTGGTCCCTGCATTGTAAATCCATGTATTGCATAAAACCCACATTTGTGGGTTTATAACCTTCATTTTTATGTTTTATACAGCGCAGCCCATTTGTGCGGGGCTGCGCTGCGTTTAAACATAAATAAATATTTATTTCTCATATTTGCATCAGGGTACCTTGCCAATGGCCACATATTTGGCCACTGGCATGCTGCCTGACACATATGCACCCTTTATTTGGAGCTGACATGGCTCCATTGTGATTTTTGCAGAAACGTACTCAGTTGTCAACTGAGTACATTTCTGCAGCTAGAACGGCTCTTACATGGACTGCTTTCTGTTTCGTGGATCGCTACTCTACCTCATTTGCATGCCTTTTGGCTGCAAGTGAGGTATTTAGCATATCCACGCCCAGTCCATGTAAGAGACGTTTTAGCTGGTCTCTTACACTGAGTTTCGGGCTGTTCCTGGATCGCGAGGCTTGCATGGAGTCGTACACTTCTCTTACACTCCGTGTAAGCCTTCGTGAATCCTGCCCTATGTCTTTTGCTATTTTAAGAAATTCATTAGGAAGTTGGTCTACAGTGAGTGATGAGGGCTTAAGCCTGGATAGTAACTTCTTAATGCTACTACTTTGGACAGGTTTAGAGGAGAATGAATTGAGGTTATTTGTGGTGTGTTTAGGTAAGAATAGGGGGATACTATTGTTGTTATGTACCAGGGACAAGATGGAGTTAATGAAGTGAGTGCTAAACTGAGAGGCAATGTTATTAGTGGAGTTGGAAATGTTGGGAGGAGGAGTTGTAGTATGACCTGGTTTTAGAGCATTATTAATGGTTTGCCATAACTTTTGAGGATTATGGTGGAACTTATTTTGAGTGGTTGTATAGTAGTTTAATTTGCTTTTTTTTGGCTTGGTTTCAAAACTGGTGATAGCTGAGCAGAGTTGTTTCATTTTTAGTGTTTAGATAGTGGTACCAGATTTTACCCCTTAGTTTAAGAAGCTTCTTGATCTCTTTGGTAGGCCATGATAAGTGTCTTGATTTAGTCCCACATTTTCTTAGCGGATCTAGATTATCTAAAACAGCTAGGAATTTGTTATTAACGTATTAAACTGCTTGATCAAGCTGGATGTGCTTTAGTGGGGTCCAGTCACATTTATATGGAAGGCTAACAAACATTTCTGGTGGGAAGTCCCTTTTGTTGTATATAAATTTATAAGATATGTTTTTACTTGACTAGATACTTTGTCTGATTAGGTAGGTAGGATTATGATCACTTAGGTTATCTGGGGACATCTGGATTGGTAACAGTGGGACAGCTTGTTATGGTCCAGTCCAGTAAGGATTGTTTTTAGCTATGCTTGTCAGTCCTAGTAGGAGAGTTTATAATTTGCTGAAAGCCATGGAAGTTGGTAAAATTAGTTGGGTTATTGGAGGTGAAAGAGGACCAGTCCAGGTTAAAGCCCAATATGATAATAGTTTCTTGACTATATGTTGAGCTGACCTAATAGAATAAATCATTTATGGTGGATGGGTTGTTACCAGGGGGTGTGTAGGTTGCTATAAGAATGATACTTTTGTTGGTGTTGATTGTAAGGTGAGTGGTGAGGATTTCTAGATTGTTGTGGTCTTAGTAGTTTGTGACTAGCCATTTGAGGTTGAGATTATCTTTGTATATTATGGCAATGCCACCACCCTGTTTATGAGTCCTGTCAAGCCTATGGATTTTATATCCAGGGGTTAATATTTCAGTAACCTGTACATGTGGTTTTAGCTATGTTTCTGTTATAATGACTATATATGGAGAATATTGGATAAGGTTTTCATGAAATTCTAGGACTTTATTGAGAATGCTTTGTATGTTCATATTAAGAATAAGGAGATCAGTGTTATTATGTTAGAGATTAGAGAAGTTTGTGACGTAAAGTGTTTATTTTGTTATGAAAGTGCCTGGATTGGGGTGTATGCCACTGCTAAGTTTAATGTGAGTTGAAATGATGGTGGTATAGGTATATGAGTTTGATAAGTTGTTTGACATATTTGAGTGACAAGTAAAGAATTGTTTTAGTTTGTACACATTTGAATGAGAAGAATTCAGTAGTGGTGTTATTAAATAAGTATGGAGAAATAATGTAGTTGACTGGTGGAGTGTGGCGGTGGGTTGTGAGAAGGTTAGTGGGTAAGTGTAAGAAGGTAACCTGTTGCTGGTTGTATGAAGTAAGGTGGGAAGCTGTGGTCAATAATATACATAGTGTAGGGATGGGTAAAAATATGGGCTAGTGAAAATAGTTTTCATATTTGAATTACTAGAAATGATAACAATGAAAGTAGTATAGGGGTGTGGAGTGAGTAACTGATTGATGGGGTGGAATGTGGGGTGGGGGTAGTGTAAGTGTTGCAATTGGCTGATTAGGGAAAGGGATGTGTTAGGAAAGTAAGTATAAATGAAAAAAAGGGTTGGTAGGTGGGAATGCGGATAGGGCAGAGTAAGCCTGAGTGTAACAAGGGCAAGTGGAGTTGGAAGAACCAGAACAAAGTGAGTGGGGAAAAAACAATCTGTTGTCTTAAAGAGAAACAGTCAGTCATATACAGCTTTAAAATATGGGTTGGTGTGTTAGCCTGAATGGATGAGAAGGATACAAAAGTGTTGTAGAGTAGGGTCTGCTAGAGCTGAGACAGTATTAAAATGTATTCAAAAGGTAACAGCATCTAGATATGCATGCTATCAGAGAAATTGAGTAATATCACTGTATTAAGGGTAGGGAGAAAAGGAAAATACTATAACCGAGTACAAAGCACCTCGGACCCAGTAGGTAGAGCATGAACAGTTTAATAATAGCAACACAACACAATTTTTTTTTTGCACCTTCCGTGAGTCTGTTTACTTGTTTTATTAGAAAAGGAAAATAGCTACATGGACCTGCACTCAACTACAGGATGCAGGAAAATACATGTAGACAGGAAAAAACTAAGTTGCTAGTTGAGACGGTTTGCTCTCCAGGAAATTAAATATGAATTAAAAATGACATACAATGACTACTATTGTGATTTCTTCATGGCTGTGGTGGAGCCCGGAGCTTATTATAGCATGGGGCAGCTTCAACTGTTGCAGGGCAGGGTATCTTTTCTTTTGTCCAACAAATTGGCAGAGAATAAAATTAAAAACTAGAAATGCAAGAGAAAACAAAATGTGACAGTTAATATTGATTGTATAAAATACAGTTGCTAAAGAAATGACTCTTTGTCTGTTTGGGTTAATGCATTGTTGTTGGAGACAGATGGTACTGGGTTCAAAATGAGGTGTAGGCATGAATTTTAAAAGTGTGTATGCAAATGTTGCATACATTTACTGATACTATTGACTTTTATCATTGCTTAGAGATTATTCTTTAAAGAAAAGAAATGGAGAAGATAGGAAAGTCGTGAAATGGGGAGCAAACAGGGGGAAAAACAAAGTGAAAGGAGGGCATGAATGTGCAGAAAGGGTGTAGGAAAGAAACATAGCTATCCATTTCTTCAACAGTAAAAACTGATCACATGTATACAATATTAGCAGAATTTGGACTGTCACCTTCAGAGACAGAGGTGACAACAACATAATGTTGTATAGCCAATTCAACTGAATCAAGTGTGTCAATTAGATGTGTGCAAAACAGAGAGCTAAGAATGGGATTTTGGGGGGGCAGTTGACCTTTTTTTTATGAGAGAAGAATGTTGGGGAAGGGACATAGACATGTCTGGGACAGGTATTTGACAAGGTGAGGAAGCACTTGCTGACAGACAGGACATAAAAGACAAGATACAGAGATGGTGAAGGACACAAGAGGGGAGCAAACACCATGTTTGGGCTGATGGTGGGGAAACTGAGATCTCATGGACATCAGGACAAGTGACAGTGGGAATCAAGTCCTCACCAAGTAGACTGTCACCACTGTCCCCTCACCAGTAGCTGTAGTACCCAACATGTGCGCCTTTGATGAGTATACTGTACCAGGGCAGAGAGCAGGTGCTCCATCAGGGATAGGAATGTGTCCACTGTGTTGTGCACAATTCTACACACCATACCTGGCAACTTATTCCTAATGATAAATGTATCCCCCTCCACCACTGCTCCCAGAGTGGACTGCAGGCCTATTCTCTGGGGAAGAACTACCTGAGGGCCCAGATAGTGAAGTGGGAGCAGGGTGGGTACTGCCAGGCTGCAACCCAGGTGTGATGGGACTTGGTGCTGTAGCCAGTGGAGTGAGAGTACAAAAACCACAGGGGTCCTGCCTACCCTGATGTGCTGTCATAATAATAAAAAAAACATGAACACACAATTATAAAATAAAAAAAAAATAGACACATAAAATTAAATAAGTGAAAAAAGAAAAACAAAAATTAAACATAATAATATCAAAAATAACAAAAACAAATTATATAACAACAAATACAAACAAAATCAGAAATAATAAATTAAAGCAAAGAAATACAAAATTATACATAATAACAACATAATAAAAGCAAATTAATCATTAAAAAAAAGAAAAGTGGTGGGATGACAGAAAAAGCAGGAAAACATTACTAACTTCATAGTTAATAAACAAAAGCTTTCTACAAGTATTTCACTCTAGTCTATTATGTTTTCGTTTTAACACTACCAAGTCCAACAAAATGTCTTTATTACTTTGAAGACTACCCAGTTACTAACAGATGGGCATTGTAGTACTGATAAGACTGCAGCCAGCAATCATTCATATGTGCATATATTGCACATATTCATGCTTGCACTTGACAGCAGACCAGTCAAGCCAGAGGTATTGAGTTCTGAAAGTAACTTGCTATAATGATGATTAGCTAACAGTATTGACTATATAATGGCAACATAAAACTATTGTACACACTATTGTATATCTGGGAAGTGTGGGCTTTGAACTCACAACTGCTGACTACTGTAATGCTATAATTTTCTTTTGGACTACATATTAATGCATTCATACTTTCCTTTTAGACTTTATGCATGCCTGTTCACTTTTGTTTGAGAATGTTGAATGCTTGTTTTGTGTTACAGAGTAAGGCATGCATACTTTCTTTTACAGCTGAGATATGCATGCTGAATTATATACAACTGTCTGAAAGAACAAATAATCCATCTTAAACAGTTAAAGCTACAATAGCAGTACTTTTTATATGCATACATGCCACATGCTTTTCTCATCCTTGCCAAGTACACTCCATGAGAGTTTACATTTGAGGCCCTTTCTTCAACAGCTGTGGAAAAGAAAAACAAAATATAATGCCATTATTAATACCAGTCTTGACTATATTCAGCTATAACTTTTACTGTTGGTCAATGCATCATATACTTGCACATCTGTGGAGTGTTCCCTGCTCTGCATTGCCTGATCCACTTATCAGGGGTATCCCTCTTTCTCCTACGGAGATCGTCATAATGGTGACAACATTGCTCATAAGTGCGTGGGATACCCGTTGCAATGGTCAAAGCCATAGCCAAACTAGTCCAGGCTTCAGACTTATACTGAGAACCTGGAAAGCCCCTCTGCAGATGGCGTGAGTCATGATCCTTAACTAGGACCCCAAAAAAGACTTTGGACTCCCGAACTCTAAAACACTGTGCTCAAAAGTGTTCACCTTCTCAAACACCAAACATGTCTCCTAAAGATGAAGCTCAATGTCTAATAAGCATTTCCCACCAATTGCACATATTGCACTGAGAGTGTGCACTGTCTGATTTTTGCTACATTTGAAAAAGCTGTGACCCGCTTACCATCACTCTAACACAGTAAGCCAGGGTGCATCTGTTGGCGTGATGGTAAGTGATGCACAACAGTGAGCAATAAAAAAAGGCAAAAGAAATGCAATTCCAGGGATATTTGATATACAGCCACTTATATAGCTCTGTTATTCAAATGGGATTGAAGAAATATACTTGCATGAACATAGTATACATTATAGCTTCAAGAATGTAACCACAGCATACCCTGCTGGAACATAGAAGATTAACTTGCAAAACATAAGAAAATAAATTGAAATTAAGTTGCTTTACAATTGTGCTATAAAAGTGCTCTCTCAGTTTCAATGCAGCAAGGAGGCAGAATGTCTATAACTAGGGTGCCTTCTGCATTGTTTTGTAATTGTTTTATTGTTTTATGACTTCCAAGATCTTCAAACATCTGTGAGATAATATATTTTTAAAACAGAGATGTTAAATTCTATTAGTTCTTGTTTTACCCTGGGAACTGAATTCAGGTGGCAAAAAGAGATGTCATCCAGGCTAACCCAGCAGGAAAATGTGACTGATTTAAGAACTCTCTCCGAGAGAGAGAGGCTATGCATTTTGCATTTTGTTTTGGACCTAGCAATAACATCCACTCATCATCATCATCTGCACTTGCCTGTCTGTAAGTAAGATTTAGGGCATAGTATCTCTCTTAGATATAGATATGAATATAGTAAGGATTATTGTTGTAACCACACAAAAAGAAGATAGAAGAAGATAAAATCCACCACAAAGTGAATGGATCAAACTGAAACATTTGAGTAATAATGACCAGTTAGTATTCAAACCCTCTGATAAGGGAGGGAAATTTGTAGTAATGAAGTCTAATGATTATTATAAAATATGCATGATACATCTTAACAATGAACAGGTTTATAAAATAATGAATTTGATGGTTTATGAACAGGCTAAGAAAGATTATGAAGATTTATTACACAAAGGAGTGTGTTTAAATTATTTAACAGCTTCTGATGTTACCAATAAATTTTCCAGCAGAAATAGTACTATGGCAAATTTACTTTGTGTCCCTAAGATACATAAGGACTTAGAGAATCCGCCGGGACATCCTATTGTGTCAGCGAGTGGTTATATTATACATAATTTAGGATGTTTCTTGCATCATTTTTTGTTAAAGGAAGAAATTAAGTTGCCTTCATATATAAATGATTCTTTTGATTTCTTGGAGAAGCTGAGAGAAGTCAAATGGGCAAGGATATGTACTTCTTAGTGTTAGATGTTACAAACCTCTATACAAATACACAACATACATTTGGGATGGAAGCTTTAGATTATTTTCTGGGAGACTGTCCCAGAACACAATATGTTAAAGAACTTATTTATTTTTATTTGACAAATAACATATTTGAATTTGATAGTAATTTATACAAGCAGATGCAGGGAACAGCTATGGGGGGGGGGGGGCTTTCACCCCCATGTATGCAAATCTTTTCATGGGCCTGGTAGAAAATATTCATATATAAATAGGAGTTTATTCTATAAAAAAATATGGCAAGAAATACTTCAGGTTTATAGATGACCTTATATTTATTTGTCAATGGGACAGAGTGAAGTATAGTTGTGTATCAAATATTTGAATGGGAACAGATATGATGGTTTACAGAAAGGAATATCAGTAAATTATTTGGACATCTCTTTAGAAGGCTGGGGAAGTGGTGATATTAAAACCAGGATATACAGGAAGTTTGAACAACCAAATTATATGCTACATGCTTCCCGTTGTCACCCTGAACATACCCTGGCAACTATTCCCTATGGAGAAATTTTAAGAATAAGAAGGTTATGCAGTGATATACATACAAGATTGTGAAATGGAAGCTAAAAAGGCAGTAACCATGTTTTTAAATAGGGGCTATGATGAAAATTGTTAGTTAAGGACAGTTATGATTGATTAGAGACAGAAATAATGTTGTTGATAATAGGAGAGGGAATATCAATAGAACATTTAAAGATTTTGCTACAAACAAAAAACTATTTTATATTTCAAAATTTACATTATTTTCAATTAAATAGGAGAAAATGTTAAGGGATTATTGGAACATAGTGAAAAGGGAGGTTGCTTCCCTCAAGGATGTAAAATTAAGATTTTCTTATCAGAGGGGATGCAACCTCAAAGATTTTTTGGTACATGGTACTTATAGGAATCCCCTGGAAAATAGAATAAAATAATTGGCCCATAGAGGCACTAAACCCTGTGGAAATTTGCACAATATGTAAATATGTAGTGGAAACCTTTGAAATTATTAATGGTGTAAAGTTTCAGGTACAATTTTGTTTTACTTGCAGAAGTGTTGACATTATTTATGCAATTAAGTGTTCCAGCGGAGGGTTTTATATAGAAAAAAGTAAAAGGAGTTTAGGGGAGAGGGTTAAGGAACACATTAGGGATGTTAAAAATAATAAGATTATTAGTCCCATAGCAGAACATTTTAACAATATGCATCGAGGGGATTTTAGTAGTTTACAAGTGTCAGTGTTAGAACAAATCAATTCTGATCTTTTAAGTGAAGATGCAATTAAATATCTTCTGAGAAAGAAGAAATCAATTTTTATATTAAAATATAACATGCTCCAACCAAATGGTATGAATAAGGAGTGTAACTGGAAACGTTTTATTTGAAATGTATATTTTTTAAGACAATAATTTTATGTTCATTGATTGCATTCTTTAATTATTGTCTTGTTAATTGGATGATTGTTTCTTCTCTTTTAATATAAAAGTAGTCTATTTTGTAGTTGTATTTACTCTGTAAAGGCTGTGTTTTAGCTGAGGCACTAAGAAGTTTGATTTGGTGTACAATAAACAAATTTAGTTTGGGAGGATTTTGGTTCTTGGTCTTTCGTGGTGGATTTTATATAGTAAGGATTAATATAGATGTTTTATGTATTTATTTGAGACTGTCCTGCAATGTTGTTTTAAAATATTTCCTGTGATTTTTAATGCTGAATTTACTGTTTTCCTGTCCAAAGTTTACTGGAAGTTGCCTTTGACTCCCATTGCTAGAGAGAGGTCAGGCTTTGTGGCTCCTTCCGGCTTGTATGAGTTCATAAAGATGCCCTATGGGATGAAAAATTCCCCAGTGACTTTCCAGAGGCTGGCAGATCATGTCCTAGCAGGAGCAGAAGATTTTCCTCTTGCTTATCTAGATATTATTGCCATCTATAGCCATTCCTGGGAAGAGTACCTACAGCATGTCAGGGAGGTGCTGGGCAGACTACAGAGGGCAGGGTTGACCATTAAGCCCAGCAAATGACAGGTGAATATGGTAGAGGTCTCTTACCTGGGACATAAAGTGGGAAATGGTAAGATCAGGCCAGAACCTGTCAAAGTGAAAGTCACTCAGGCATGGCCTGCCCCTGTTACCAAAAAGCTGGTGAGGGCATTCTTAGGGACAGCAGGGTACTACAGAAACTTTGTCTCAATTATAGTACCATAACTGCTCCACTCACAGACTTGACAAGGGAAAACAAGCCAGATTTGGCAGTGTGGATGCCAGCATGTAAGCAGGCATTCCAGAAGCTTATAGGAGCTTTGTGATGACCCACTGTGTTAACCAGTCCAGAGTACAGTAAAGAATTTGCTGTGCAGGTGGATGCTTCAAACCATGGGGTGGGGGCTGTACATAGCCAGGATTCCTCAGAGGGCAAAGAGCACCCAGTGGTATATCTCAGTCATAGGCTCCAACTTGGGGAGGAATGCTATGCAGCTGTAGAAAAGGAATGCCTAGCCACAATGTGGGCACTGCAGAAACTTCAGCCTTATCTGTATGGAAGGAAATTCACTGTAGTTACAGACCACAATCCCTTAACATGGCTACATTGAACTAGCCAGCCAAATGCCATGCTATTAAGGTGGAGTATACAGTTGCAAGCATATGATATGACAGTGCAGCACTGCAGTGAGGTTAGCAATGTCAATGCAGAAACGCTGTCAACTCAGGGAATGGGGTAAGGTATTCCCAAATAGGCTCAACCCTCTCAAGCACCTTTTCTAAAGGGTCACTTGAAAAACTAGCTTGAGGGTTTTTTGGGGGGTGTCACTTTGCCAGCCCATCTATCTTGAATTTTGTAAATAATTCTATGTTATTTGTGAATATTAATATGATTTATACAGAACTCTGTGTTATGTACTGAGCTTCAAGAATATAACCACAGCATACCCTGCTAAACATAAAAGATTAACTTGCAAAACATAAGAAAATAAGTTGAAATTAAGTTACTTTATGATTGTGCTATTAAAGTTTCCTCTCAGTTTCAATGCAGCAAGGAGACAAGATGTCCAGAACTACAGTGTCTTCTGCATTGTTTTGTAAGTGTTTCATTTTTTTATGACTTTTTCGATTTGTAAACATCTGAGAGATAATGTATTTTTAGCACAAAGATGTTAAATTCTATCAGTTTCTGTTTTATTCTGGAAACTAAAGTCAGGTGACAAAAAGTGATATCATCCAGGCTAACCCAGCAGTAAAATGTGACATTGATTTAAGAACTCTTTCAGAGAGAGAGAGAGAGAGAGAGAGAGACTGCCCATTTTGTATTTTGTCTTGGACCAAGCAGGAACATCACTCATCATCACCATCTGCACTTGCCTGTCTGTAAGTAAGATTTAGGGCATAGTATATTTCTTGCATATAGATAGGAATATAGTAAAGATTAGTTTAGATATTTTCTGTATTTATTTGAGACTGTCCTGCAATGTTATTTTAAAATATTTCCTGTGATTTTGAACTCTGATGTTACTGTGTTGATTGAGTATTGTCTTGTTCTTTTATTATTTATTATTAAATATATTTAAACCTCTCTTTGTGGCTGATATTTGTGAGACATATTTAAGCTCTTACAGTACTTGCATATGCTTTTGGTGACACTGACACTGTACAGGCCACTCCAATAGCCTTGCCAGTCTTGGTCAGACTACCATTTGGATTAATAGTAACATTACACAGTAAGTTTGGACACCCTTTGTTAAGGGCCTTATAGTAGCTGATAAGTAGGAGTTGGTGGCAGTGGAAACTTCCTTACAGTCTGGGCAGAAGGGGGCATAGCTAGTAAACCTGTGCTAGGCTTCCCAAGTTGAGTGTGTGTGTTTGTGTTTGTATATAAATCAAATCTCAAATTGTGTGTGTGTGTGTCAGCTACATGGGCAGGGACACAAATTACTGGTTGGACAGAGAGGTTGCCTGAGGTCTTGGCATGGCCCTTCAGCTGAGATTTTAACCCTATGGCTGTGGCAGTGAGCAGTCTAATTGGGGATCTGGAGAAATAGGGAGAAACCAGCCCCAGACTGACTGTGATCTCTGTGTGCTCTTAAGGGAAATTGCACTTTTTTTCTGTGTGTGTACTTGTCATCCTCCCAGTGTGTATGCCCCCTAACTGTTGCCAGTGATGAGGATTGAAGCTCATTTTGTATTGGGCCAGTGCTGGGGTGTCACATATTAATTAGTGGACAGTGGTGGAAAATCCACATCACATCTTAATTGGTTGACAGTGGTGAAATAGCCACATCACATATTAATTGGCTTGTAGTGGTGTGAATACATCAGCTATTAATTGGCTTGTAGTGGTGTGGATATTGAATTCCTGTAGACTGTGTACCATGGGCACTGAAGGTGTTTGTGATCTCACTCCTCCATGCAGTGAACATTCAGACTTTCACATCACAATTGCTTTTTTATCTTAATTAGTCAGGGAGAGCAGGCAAGCATGTCAGCAGAGGAGTATGGCAAGCTGACAAAGAGCCAGTTGGCTGAGATATGCCAGACTAAAGGACTGGTGCATACCAACCTGATTAAGGCAGAAATTGTTGTAGCTTTGGGCACAGCTGCATTGCAGACTAGTGATCAGGAGGCCAACCAGGCTGGTCTTTGAGATGTACCACTCTCAGAAAATGGACAGCTCAACCTTTCCACAGAGGACTTAAAAATCCGTCTATAGTTAAAGACACTTGAGCTGGAGACCATGCATTTGGAAATAGAAGCAGCAGAAAGACTGAGACATCTAGAGGCTTAGGAAAATGAGAAACCGAGATGTCTTGAGGCTGCGGAAAATGAGAAACTGACATGTGTAGAGGCTGAGGAGTAGAGGCAGAGGCAACATGAAAAGGAGATTCTGACTCTTTGCCAGAGTCATGGAGGAAATGGGGAAGGGAGTAACCAAAACCCAGAAGCAGCAAAGGTCAGTACATTTCTTCCACAATTTACAGAGGGGAATAATTTTGATAGTTTCAGTCATATGTTTGAGAGGATATGTAAACAGTATAATGTTGACCAAGGGCTCTGCGTACTGTTCATGACCCCCTTACTCCATGGTAAAGCTGTAACTGCTATTTCTAAATTTTATGATACTAATTGCTTAAACTATAATGTTGTAAAAAACTGTCTTTTAGAATGTCATAAGTTAACACCTGAAGCTTAAAGGAAAAAGTTTCATGAGCATAGACGCAATACAGATGAATGTGTTTGTAAATATGTTGCTAAACTAAGCACTTATTTTCATAGGTGGGTGTGTGGAAGTCAGGTTACCTCTTATGAAGGGTTGGCAGACCTTTTGGTGAGGGAACAAGCCCTTATCACTTTGCCTGAGGACATGAGAATCTGGTTAGCTGATAGACAATACAATACTGCAGATAGGCTGAGGAAGAAGGGAGACCTATATCTAGCAAGCAGGCCATCACTGCACAGGAAAGGGACACCCAGTGCTGATCATGAATCTAAGGGAACCCATGGTGGGGATCCCAAACTGCCCCAACAGAGTCCGCCAGTAGCAGGGGAAGCCACTAATTTAGGTACATGTCTAGGACCAAGGGTTAAATGTTTGAAATGCAACCAGTGGGGCTATACAACATTTAGATGTGCATTGAAGTAAGGTGGGGAACAAAAAGGTGGAAGAGCCAGTAAGTGGGAATGACAGAATGCCAGCAGTAAGTTGTCTCGAGACAACAAGGGTACCAAACTATCACAAGAGGTTATATCCTATCTTAGTGGATGGGAAAGAGACCACTGCTAAGACAGACACAGCCCCTGACATAACCATTGTGAAGCCTGCAATGGTTACAGAGCAGCACTACTTGCTTGGACAGTCTACTCCAATCAGAACTTTAGGAGGGACCCCATTCCAAATACCTTTTGCCAGGTTTCACCTTGACTGGGAGGATGGAAAAGGAAGCCAGCAAGTAAGTGTATTTGAGGATAATCCTGCAGATGTCCTGATAGGAAATATTTTGAGTCTATATTATAAGCACGAAATACCTTTTCAGTGAATACGAAAACAGCGACACATATTGGGCGAACCGTGAAAATGCCGAACGCCCTAAACCGCGAAATTCAAAATGTTGAATCATCATAGTTGGCCTTTCTGCAGTATAGCTCCTTAAGGTAAGTGTGTGATAGTTACGGACCTTAGGGTTAGGGTGTAGGTTAAAGTAAGTGCATAGATAGTAATGTATGCAAGGTTTAGTGTAGGGTTAAAAGTAGGGTTTTGTTTAGTGTATGTATGTAGTTTATTTATTTTGTTTGGCTAGGTAGGATGTAGCGGGAGGTGGGGTTGGCCAACTATGATGATTCGAGATTTTGAATTTCCTGGTTTAAGGCATTCGGTGTTTTCGCGGTTCACGCAATATGTGTCACTGTTTTCATATTCGCTGAAAAGGTCTTTCGTGCTTATAATATAGACCTATTATTTTGATAATGTAGTTCTGTGTTACACACAGTCAGGCTTGGAAACAAGCATGCAGGTCTGATAGCCTGGGGGAGACCCAGACAGACTGAACACTTGCAGCCAGGACTGGTGAGGTGGTTACTTTAGGGAGGGAGCTACCCTGTAGCAGTGAGACTGAAGGTGAGTCACAGCTGCTTGTGGGTACTGGTTTTCCCTTGGACAGAGTGACTCCAAGGGCAGAGGTGAGTAGTAGTTCCCAGGCTGACAGTGAGGCACCGCTGTCAGAGGATACCAGACTTCCTGTGGAAGGGGAACTGGGAAGAGATACAAAGAGAGAGTTGAGACAGGCTCAGTCTCAGACCCTACATTACAAGGCCTGAGGGAGTAGCTAGTGAGGCACTTGTTTCTCAAGGGAAGGGAAATCTTTATACTGAGACAAAGGGTTACTGTATACAGAGTAGACCCCTAAGGGAGGGCTAGAGGGTGAGAGAATACAGCATTTGTTATTGCCCAGAGCCTACCATCTGGCACTTCTAGCCACAGATCATGATATTCCCTTTGCAGGTCATATGGCCATCAAACATACAAAGAGACGTATTATGCAGAACTTTTATTGGCCTTATCTAAGAGATATACTATGTCCTAAATCTTACTTACAGACAAGCAAGTGCAGATGATGATGATGAGTGGATGTTCCTGCTTGGTCCAAGACAAAATAAAACATGCACATTCTCTCTCTCTCTCTGAGAGAGTTCTTAAATTAATATCACATTTTACTGCTGGGTTAGCCTGGATGACATCACTTTTTGTCACCTGACTTTAGTTCCCAAGCTAAAACAGAAGCTAATAGAATTTAATATCTCTGTGTTACAAATACATTATCTCTCAGATGTTTGCAAATCTTGGAAGTCGTTAAACAATAAAACACTTACAAAACAATGCAGAAACAACCCTAGTTCTAGACATCCTGTGTACTTTCTGCATTGAAATTGAGAGAGAATTTTTATAGCACAACCGTAAAGGAACTTAATTTCAACTTATTTTCTTAAGTTTTGCAAGTTAATCTTCTATGTTCCAGCAGGGTATGCTCTGGTTACATTCTTGCAGTTCAATATATAATATACAATTCTGTATAAATCATATCAATATTCACAAATGACATAGAATTATTTATAAAATTCCAGATAGCTGGCTGGCAGCATGAAACCCCCTCCCCCCAACTCAAGCTAGTTTTTTCAAGTGACCCTTAAGAAAAGGTGCCTGAAAGAATTGAGCCTATCTGGGAATACCTTACCCCATTCCCTGTCGTGTTAGCCCATCTGTGTTTCCATTGTTAACCCCACTGCAGTGCTGCACTGTGATATTATATGCTTGCAACCATAGGCTCTATCTTAGTAACATAGTATTTTGCAGGTTGGCTAAATGTAGCCTTGTTAAGGGATTGTGGTCTGTAACTACAGTGAATTTCTTTCCATACAGATAAGGCTAAAGTTTCTGCAGTGCCGACACTATGGGTAGACATGCTTTTTCTACAGCTGCATAACATTCCTCCCTCGGCTGCAGCAAATGACTGAGATATACCACTGGGTGCTCTTCCCCCTCTAAGGAAATCTGGCTAAGTACAGCCCCCACCCCAAGGTTTGAAGCATCCACCTGCACAACAAATTATTTGCTGTAATCTGGACTGGTTAACACAGTGGATCCTCCCAAAGCTCCTTTAAGCTTCTGGAATGCCTGCTCACATGCTAGGGCCAACACTACCTTATCTGGCTTGTTTTTCCTTGTCAAGTCTGTGAGGGGAGCAGCTATGGTACTATAACTGGTGACAAACATTCTGTAGTAACCTGATGTCCCTAAGAATGTTGTCACCTTGTTTTTGGTAACAGGGGCAGGCCATGCCTGAATGGCTTTCACTTTGGCAGGTTCTGGCCTGATCTTACCACTCTCCACTTTCTGTCTCAGGTAGGAGACCTCTGCCATACCCACCTGACATTTCATGGGCTTAATGGTCAACCCTGCCCTATGTAGTCTACCCAGCACCTCCCTGACATGCTTTAGGTGTCTTACCAGAAATGGCTGTAGATGTCAGTATCATCTAGGTAAACAAGGACAAAATGTCCTGCTCTTACTAGGATATGATCTACCAACCTCTGGAAAATCACTGGGGCATTTTTCATCCCAAATGGCATCTTCGTGAACTCATACCTGCCAAAAGCAGTCACAAAGACTGGCCTCTCTCTAGTACTGGGAGTCAAGGGCACCTGCCAGCAAACGTTGGTAAGATCAATGGTGGTAAGATACTTAGCCCCACGCAGCTGCTCTAGGGCTTCATCTGTCCTAGGGATAGGGTAAGCATCTGAATCTGTGTGACTATTTAATTTCCTGTAGTCTACACAGAACCTGGTGCTGCCATCCTTCTTTGGTACCAGCACCATTGGGAGGCCCAACAACTGCTGGACTCCTGAATTACCCGTAGTTCCAACAGTTCCTGTACCTCCTCCCTCAGAGTCTATTTGACTCCCTCAGGCAAAAGGGGCCTGCTTAATAGGCCTTTGGGGTCCTGAAACCACATGGTGCTGCACCAGGTGGGTGCACCCTGGTTTCCCAGTGAACATATCCCCAAACTCCTGTATCACTGCCCGGATTTCTCAAACCCGGGTAGGGTATAGCTGCTGGGACATTGCTACCCCTTCCACTGAGGTGTCAGTCTGAGCTTTACTAAAAAGATCACTCATCACATCCCCCAAAGACTCCTCCTGCCATCCACTGCAAATACTCAGCACAAGGGACTCCTTTCATTGTAATATTTCATCATGTTAACATGGTAAAATGTGTGCTCCTGCCTCCTGCCTAGCAGTTCTACCATGTAGTTAACATCACTGACCTTCATTACCACCTTGTAGGGTCTCTCCCAAGTTGCCTGCATCTTGTTGTGTCTGGCAGGAATGAGAACGATTACCTCCTGCCCTACAGCATACTCTCTAGCTCAAGCATTCTTGTCATACCAGACCTGTTTCTGCTGTTGGAGTTCTGCCAGGTTCTCCTGGGTCAAGCCAATGAGTTCCCTGATCCTTGTTCTGAGGTTTAGGACATATGCCATAACAGACTCCTTGTGGGATTCACAGTCATCCTCCCACTCATCTCGAATCACATCTAGAGGTCCCCTCACCCTATGCCCATACAGCAACGTGAAGGGTGAAAAACCTGTGGATTCCTGTGGAACCTGTCTGTAAGCAAACAACAGATGGGGCAAATATTTGTCCCACTCCCTCTTAAACTGGTCTGCAAATGTCTGTAGCATCATTTTGTGTGGAGAGTTTAACCTCTCAACAAGACCATTAGTCTGGGGATGGTAGGGGTGGTCTTTAGGTGCTTCACCCTACAGTGCTTCCACAGACAATCCAGCAGGACTGACATGAAATTGGCACCTGTCAGTCAGTAGATCTTTTGGGAAACCTACCCTGGAAATCTCTAACAAAATATGTGCCACCTTTTCTGCGGACAGAGCCACCACCTCATGGTATCTGATAGCATAATCTACTACCACTAGGATATACTTTTTCCCTGTGGAACTTGGGGTACTCAGAGGCCCCACAATATCCATAGATACCCTCTGAAATGGCTCCTTAATCACAGGCAAGGGCATCAAAGGAGCTTTCACCTTGTCTCCTGCCTTGCCTACCTTTTGGCACTGCTCACAGATCTTGTTGTGCCCTGTTACATCTCATATTTAAGCTCTTAGATTACTTGCATATGCATTTGGTGACACTGTACAGGCCACTCCAATAGCCTTGCAAGTCTTGGTCAGACTACCATTTGGAATAATAGTAACATTACACAGTAGGATTAAACACCCTTTGCAAGGGGTTTATAGTAGCTGTTAAGTAGGAGTTGGTGGCAGTGGAAATTACCTTAAAGACTGGGCAGAAAGGGGCATAGCTAGTAAACATGTGCCAGCCTTCTCCAGGTGTGGGTATGTGTGTGTGTATGTGTGTGTGCGTGCTAGTATATAAATCAAATTGCAAAGTATGTGTGTGTTTCAGCTACTTGGGCAGGGACACGAAGCACTGGTTGGACAAAGAGGGTGCTGGAGGTCTTGGCTTGGTCCCTCAGCTGAGATCTTAATCCTATAGCTGTGTCATTGGGGAGTCTTATTGGGGATCTGGAGAATGAGGGAGAAACCAGCCCCAGACTGACTGAGATCTTTGTGTGCTCTTAAGGGAAATTGCACTTTACTGTGTGTATACTTGTCTTCCTCCAAGTGTGTATGTCCCCTACCTGTTGCCAGTGGTGAGGACTGAGGCTCCTTGATTACTGGGACAGTGCTGGAGCATCACAACTTGTACATTTTTTCTCATTTTAAATGTGTTTGGGACATTGCCATATTTTGAATAAGGGAAAGCTGTTCCCGTCATACCTCTCAACTGTACAGATTTTCGCAGAATGTCCACATTTCTGCTTCATAATTTTGGTCAGTTTCTCATAAAATTGTGTGTTTTTGGCAAATCATGGGCAAATCATTGGGGATGGAATTCAGAAAATAAAAACAGACATTTGAGATTCATATTTCATACCCTCCAGAACATTCATGCTAATGCAAAACCTTTTATTCTATCAATGTTTTAAGTTTGTAAAAGCAGTAGTTAAAATTGGCCACTATTTTTGGGCCTTTGTCCCCTCATTATTTATAGCTTTGTTTAGATTTCTTGCTGTAAGAGGCCAAGAGGTATGATTGCTGTGATGCAGACAGCAACCTTACACAGAAATGCTATCCGCATTTCCAAGGAGGTTTTGTGGGCATAAAAACACTGTTGCACACTGCAAAGCTTTGTTTAAATGCACAGTGCTTCACTAATATGCATTGTGTGGCACCGCCACAGGCACAACTTCATGTACACTGAAACACTCCATGTAGGCTCTACATGAACCCTACACAGAGTTTTTTGAATCCTGTAGAGTATTTCAGAAGTTCTGGTTGAGTATCCATGACTTTTTCTAAATATCACCTGCTTTCATCAAATACAGTTACTATTTAATTCATCGATCAGTATTACTTTGACTCAAATTGGCACTAGCAATCTTATGAAAGAAGGAATTGAAGGCCAGGCTACAAAATTAGAAAATTACATTTGCAAATGAAACCAACACCTCTAGAATTTAAAAAATTAATATTTTATACAAAATGCTTCCACTGAAATAAAAAAAAATGAAATATGCTTAAGCCAATATAAAAATAACTTTTAATGTTTAAATGAATAATATAAGCATTTTTTACTCATAGGATGTATTCAAGGACCTTCATCGGACTTAAACAAAACTAGTCATTTTTATTGTTAAATACATATCTATATCAGTCGTGTAGCCATCATTAACTAAATCCCACTGTCACTTAATATTGTAAAGGTTTCAGCTTTAAAAATTATGTAAAACTAAAACTGTCATTTTCCTCTGGTGGGCAAAGGCATTGAATCCAAGCTACCACTTTAATTAATGCCTATCTGAGCTTCTAAATTCCCACCTCCAAAATTTCCCTTAAAGTTTTCAAAAATAAAAATTGTTTGAAACCTTGACATTGTGAGTGTGTTTCCCCAAAACATTTTTCACATCATCACCACTTCTGACTGCCTTAACATGTTCCACTATTCTTTATTTTAATTTTGCAGTAGTCCCATCACTACTTCACAAGACTGACATTCTTTATGTTAAATAATTTTATTACTTTTATTACTGAATCTTTCATCAACCCCAGTGTCCTACCTGTATATAGATTTTTAACATGAGGGCTATTTGATTAAAACCTACAGTACTCACGTTCAAAGCAAACATTATGTTCCAGCAAGCTTATTGATAGCTATCCTTGTGCAAGATACTTGCCCACTTTCAAGTATCACCTTATCTCATTAACACCTATGTCGTGTAGAATGTCACACATATCACAGTCTATACACATCTTGCATTCCAGAGCATTTTCTGAAAAATAAACGTAAAGAGTGTAAGATAAACAAATGTAATTTTTTTATGAAAAATAAAATTTATTAAAATTGTACACATATCAATGTTAGCAGCAAGAAGTATTTTTACAGTGACAGTAGTTGGTGCAATCACAGTCTTTTTTCATAAGTACTATAATATATTATAATCCATACAAACCACAAATTATATTTTTGCAAACATTCATAAAAAAATTCATATCTTGTAAACTGTACAACCAGACATAAATTGTTAGAACATTTTTGTTAACCAGACATAAGTTTTTATGTGACAGTAAGAAATACTCCCTCTCTTATCAACACATTTAGGTGGCTCTTTTATGCACTCACCAAAAGCTTCTAGTCCTTTCAGAGTCAGTTCAATTAATACACTAGCTTGAATCTATTATCATTAATTTAACAACAGAAATTTTGTATATTTGAAAATCAAACAAAAACTATTTATAAGACATTCATTTAAATAATAATCCTGCTCATTTTAAACTGTGCTATGTTGTTTTTTTAACATTTGCTTAGTCGTTAATTAACTGAAGTTATAATTGGTAAGGTGGGTGGGTAGTATTCATATTCTCTAATGAATCAAATGTCAGTTTGTGCTAGGTCTCTCCCTCATTTTTTGTGATACATACATATACAGATGTGTGTGTGTGTGTGTGTGTGTGTGTGTGTGTGTGTGTGTGTGTGTGTGTGTGTGTGTGTGTGTGTTTATTTAATAGTTATTGACATTGTAATACCAGGAAAGTTCACTTGGTAGGAGCTCATTTTCAGTGGAGACTCAGGGAGAAAATCTCCAAAGTATTACAAAGCATTTTAAGAACAATAATTTTAGTCTTAAAAAAAATAAATAAATAAAAACAACTACAGTTTAAATAATTATAACAAATTAGACACAATGTGAAGACATTGGTTAAGAACAGAGGCAAGTTACATGATAATGATTTAATAGCTAGAGAAATTTAAACCAGTTTATAGAGAAATTTAAGGTAATTTAGTATGCTACAAACAGGAATTGTAATACAAAGTGAGATACAAGTGGACTTATGGTATATTTAGAGATAAAGCCAGGGACAGAAATTGATAGAAGTGAGGTAGTGAGTGAAGAAGGGAGAATAAGGAGATATAAGGTGTGAATAGGTATTTGTTCACATTTTGGGATATAGCTTATCCTAGTACTCAGCAAGGCTAGAGCCAGGTTTTTGCTAGGAAGTCTTTCAGAATGGCTTTGAAGGATGGGAAGGAAGGTATTAACCTGGTGGCTAGAAAGAAAGAGTTCCACGCCTTAGCAACATACTAAAATAATAAGTGAGAAGGTCACTGAAAAAACAATCAGTAAAAACAAAATAAAAACTCCAGCAAAGTTAGAACTTACACTGAGTGACCTCCCAAACCTCTTGTGTCAGAGGCACATGGGATATATGCAAATGATCCTTATGAATATCAGGTGTTTCAGCTAATTGGCAATTCTGAATGCCCATGACTTGTTTCGTCGTTTCATTTTGTTTTTACTGATTGTTTTTTCAGTTAAATCCTTACTTATTGTTTTAGTTTGTTGTTTGGATGTGCGATCTCGGAGTTAGAATATTTAAGTGGGGGGGTATGGGGGGGTGCTTGTGTTTGTGTGTGGGGAGGAAGGTATGTGTGTGTGTGTGTGTGTGTGTGTGTGTGTGTGTGTGTGTGTGTGTGTGTGTGTGCGTGTGTGTATAGAGTAGAAGCGCTAATTCAAAATCTCTGGTGTGCGAAATTTGGAATTTCATGCTTCTGAGTTTTCGTTGTTTTTAGGTTTAGACTTTATAGCCTTGAAATACTGAATTTCAACATTTCAGTATTTCGAAGAAATAAAGTGGAAAAAAAAAAATATATATATATATATATATATATATATATATATATATATATATATATATCTATATATATATATACATATATATATATATATGTGTGTGTGTGTGTGTGTGTGTGTGTGTGTGTGTGTGTGTGCGTGAGCGTGTGTGTGTGTGCACCTGTGTATTACAAAATATCATGGAGGAAATTGATCAAAATGCAATGTATTGACCAATCTCATCTATAGCAACTTATATCAAATGAGAGAAGCATCAAAGCAGAATGGTCACAATTGTAAACAAAACTATTAACCTTGTAGTAATGCGCAAACATGCACAAACATTCCTTCACCTGAAAAAAATATAAAGGAAGGAAGGAAGAAAGAAGGAAAGAAAGCAAGCAAGAAAGAAAAACCTTACACATATATACTTGACATCTACAAATGCAATGCAGTTTTCAGCCTGAAGCTCTCGTAAAAATCAGGATCAATTTAGTCTAAATTGAAGAACTTAACTTCTCTGAAGTTAAGAAACATACCCACTGCACCCAGTTCTGCATTTCAGAGACACAGCCTTGCCCTTATCGTTTCAGTCATCATCAAAAGTTCTTGAGCACTGTTGAGGAGGAGGACTTAGGCTGACTGGGAGATAACTCTGTCCTATGGTACATTTTTTATGTACTTCCTCAGTCTAGTACAACACTGGCAGTGCACTCACCACTTCTCCCATTTAGTGGCCAGTCTTCTCACCCCCCTCTACCTTCACTCAAAGACAAGATAGTTACCATTCTTCCATTAAAGGTATCCACTTTTCCTCTCAGCTTTTTCTGAGTGAGACCAAAGTTTGTTGACTTAATTTCTTCAAATGCTTATTTTTTTTTTTTACATCCTTTGATGCAAGTGGGCTTTCCTAATTCAGGAAAAAAGCTCCTGAAATCAGTATTGCTTCCAATTTTGATCTTCTCAGCACCTGCAATAAACCAAAATATTGCCTCCTTCTGCAGTTTATACAATGTTATGTGTATTGGTAACATATTTACTGTAAGTATGATTGTGCCTTTCATTTTATTAATCCTTCGGTGCCTACTACTGTTGGAACTGACTGCGTGCCTCCCTTTGACAGTGTTCTCATTCCTGCTTGCAAATCTTGCGATTTTATAACTTTGTGTCTCTCAGTATTTAAACATTATACTCACTAGGTGTAGCAGCAATTTCTATGACTGATGCTACTTTTTATTCTTGGACTACTAAGTGTGATCCTCTTGCATTTTATTTTCAAAATATTGGTATTGGGTGGTCTTACTTGTTCTAAACTTCAGCATTGTTGATATTTTATTGTTCATATTTCCAATGCTTTTCAGCCACTTCTGAATTATAATGCTTGTACAACCTGCAGTGCAACCGTCTTATGCCTTTCAGTACACAAAGGTTCTGATATGAGTATATCTAACCTGGCAACTGTTTACACTTTTTTAACATGTTTTTTTTTTTTTTTTTACAAAACCTGAAATTGTCTGTTTCTCTAATTTTTTTCTATAGCTATTGTAATCAAGCATGTGAGTAACCCAGCATCCTGGACTACCATTATAGCCAACACATCTTTTGGTTTAAATTCACATCTCCTTAACCATTACTGCATCTAATCTTGGTCAACACTATTTTTCTTCTCTAAAAGATCACTATAATTGCCACTATTATTGTGTAATTTAAAATATTCTTTCCTTTCTTCTGGTCACTTTCTTTCTGTTCTTCCTTTTTTGTCACTTTCATTTCCTGTATCTACTTCTGGTTTGATTTCCTTTCACACTTTGTTTTGAAATGCTGCTACTGAACTAAGCAAATAAGTCATCTTAGATTTCTTGTTTTCATAACTTAGAACTTTCACTATATTTGGATATGGTGAGGTTAGCAAATATATATGCAGTCCCATGATTGCAGACCTATACATATATTCATTTCTGAGGAGACTTATACCTCCTTGAGCAAGAGGGATATATAATCTTGGTAAGCACTGGCATTTATATATCATTTGATAAGCATGAAGCATTTTTCTTGTTTTGTTGTCCAACTTATTCAGTGTTGTTTGGGGCCAGTCAATCACACCAAAGCTGTAAGTCAGAAAAGAAATATCAAATTCATTTATAGCTTGGTCTTTATTTTTAAGTGACAAGGCAGATTTGATAATAGCTTTAGTCTTCTAAAGTATTTCTTAGTAATCTTTGCTCTCATTTGTTCAAGCTTTATTGACGATACTCCATCTGTTTCCAAATATTTAGAATCTCCATCCTGTTCAAGTTCCCTTTTTCACATTTATGTCACAGGCTGATATTATCTTGGTGCGCTTCAAGATTCTGTTCTGATGAACTGTACAATTTTAAATTATCCCCAAAAAGTAGATGAAATCTATTTATACAGGCTGTTTTCTGGCAGTGAAACTGTAACAGTAGCCTCATGTAAGTAAAGAACTAAATGGTTAAGGGCAAAACAAAACAGTAGCAATGACAAAGAATACCCTAGGAGTATCCACCACTGAATTTTTATCAATATAATAATAATAATTTGCCTCTTGCCATGGCTTAGTTGTAAAGTGGTTTGCTACTATTCCATAGCCACTGCAATAGTTCATTGCAGGGTGTGTCTTATACATCTCTAAACATTCATTTATCCATGAATATGGGATATTGTTGATTTTTTTTGTAATCTATCCATGCCATTCTTAGAGTCTTCCCCTTTCTATAGCCCTCTTTTATAGTTTTATCAATTGATGATTATTTGCTCTATTAAAATTTTTATTATCTTTTTTGTTCTATTGCCATGATTTAATTATTTTTTCCAAGATAGCATTAAATTCTGCATCAGTTCCGTTATATAATTTATATATTGCTAGAAGGCAAGTTATTTGTCTATAGTTCTTAGGCTGTCTTGCAGGTTCCATCTTAAGATTATTATCTATGTTGGTGTCCATTTGGGAGGTGTATACAGGTAATTCCTACTCAGGGCCAAATATCTTTGTAAAGATCTAGACAGTACAGTGTTCTTGCACAATCTATAGTGACCCTCTGTACACCCCTCTGAAAGTTATTTTGGAAGATAAAGAAATAATGACCACACTATCCCCAGCTCAGCACAAGACATAGAGACTTCTGTGATTTGGGACAAATGTAATAATCATACCCCCACCACACACACAGAAGAACAGTGACCTTCTATGTACAGATGTGATGGCTATAGACTAGGTGGGGTTCAGGGCAAAATCAACGAGGCAGCCATGGTGTTTGTTTATCTCTTATTTATTTATGTATTTATTTATTTATTTACATTTGTTTACTGGGAAAGTCCGACTGGATACAGGTCCATTTTCAGCGGAGGCCCGGGGAGAAAAGCTCCACCGGACAATAGAATGCAGTACATGAGAGAACAAAATATAGAACATATAATTGATTTTAATACATAATAGGTTAGAAGTTACTGGTTTTAGTTAGTACAGTAGACAGTCATTGAGGTATATAGTAAAAACACTGAGGTACATAGTCAAAAACTTTAAAAAAATAAATTTTTTTTGCCCCACACAAATCAGAACTCCAGAAATATTGCCAAAATTATCTGATTGATTACCTATTATTTTAGTGATAACTGTTAAACTGAGCAATTCACGAGAGGGTCAGTTACTTCATCCAGTCAGCTCCCAGCAAGCTATTTTCACCACTTCTATGTTCAGTTTGGATGCCATATTGTGATGAAAGAGGATGGGCATGTAATGTATTTCACTTTTGTGCCAGACAGTTGCCATGCATTAAAATATTGGATGTTGCTTCACAAAAGTCATATTGCACTACAATGCTGGAATAATAATCAAACAGCAGAAAGCAGCTGTTATTCCCTACAAACAGCACCAACAATTATATTGACTCTGTACATATCAATTGTCCCTTTAAGTACTTAATCTTAATTCTAGCAAATGTACACTAGCCCTGTAAAGTCATACAATGAATGCTTAAACCTAGCAAATGGCACAAGGGTCAGTTACATTCATCCAGTCATCCCCAAGACTCACCCAGCAGTTATAGCCACTACATCCTGATGGGAATGTAATATTATTTCACCTCTGCACAAACAAGGTGCCACACATTAAAGTATTTCAAGTTGCCCCACACAAATCAGAACTCCAGAAATATTGCCAACATTATCTGATTGATTACTACCAGCATCACTGCAAAAATACCTTTATCTCAGTGTCTTTAATCACAATGCATCATTCTGCAACTGTCCAAAGTTCTGCAGAACTTCCTAGAGTTCATTTCTGCATTTTTTATCTCTGCCCCTGTCCTTCACATTTTTTTATTTCAGTGTTCATTGTTCAATGTGTTATAAAAACAGCTCAAAACCTTCCATTTAACATAGGTTAACTCTGTTTCATATGTCTAGAGTTATTTTAAAGGCAATAATACTTCCTGCTCTTCTTATTCTCATAGGCAAGTTATTCTGCACTCTACCCACTTTGAAATGAAAGTATGTTGTCATGTAACGTGAACCAGATTTTGGCAAATCTATCAAGAATCCTTTATTTTTTTGTCAGGTTGGAATGATTTAGGAAACTAACCTCCAGTGTAGCACAGCGCCCCTTATCCATTTTGCCCTTTAACAATAGAATACAATTTCTTTGTATCGGTCTATAACCAAAGCGTGACCAAGGATAAACTTTTCGGCCTGCTCTTATAAGGTAGACACTCTATCCATGCTACCATTCTAGTAAATGATTTTGAGCACTTTCTAATCTCTTAACCTGCAAGTTACTATAAACACAAACATGAGCACAATACTTGATTATTTGTCTCACTGCTTATTTGTATAAATGTCAAAACAATGAACAGTGTTACTTAAAATACCTAACATACTAAGTATCTGAGCATTATATTTTAAACTAGTATCTACAACATTCTGTAAGTTACAGATTTTGTCTCAGTTAGAATTTGGCCATTTACGACATTTAGTTAGTTATTAATATGTTTCCCAAAATGGAGAACATTGCATTTCCTGGCATTATACTGTATTCCTATTGGGTGGGTCCACCGGATTAGAAGGTCTAAATATTTGCCCTTCTGATCAAACCACACCAACCATGGGTAAATCTTACATTACTCACACACAGTCATGGATTATTGCTTAAATGCAGTGTACATGTACTATTCCCTCTCCAAGGCCCTGAATGAGAAGTCCTGGCGCACAGTGGTCATAATGATGATGAGGAAGAAAAGAAAAAGAGCACCATAACATACTTTGAAAATGTAGAGGAAATACTTAAGGCAACTTGGAGGACTTGATTTTTACTTTGTGTTTTTTTTTTAAGTTATAAAGGGAGAGAGCATTGAATATATGTGCTACATCCCTAATAATGTGCTGCATGCAATAAAGATGACATTAGTAATACATGCAACAGATATAATGGAGTTTTGCAATAAGAAAACAGTGTGCACCTTCAGGTTATTATTAAACTGTTAATGTTTTATTAGTTATAGGGAAAGCCTATGGGCAGACGGGGTGGCTTCATATATCCATATCAGCTATTAAAACCTTTAATTTTGAATAATGCAGCAGTTTGTATGATACATATGGCCTTGAAAGGATACACTTGATGGAAAACAGATGATCAAGACGAAAATGAAAAACTACAGACTACTTCATAAAGCAGACAGTTAAGTACTAAGTGATAGTAATGGACAACTGTAGTCCACCACACAGGGTCAAGAAAAGGCTTTATTTAAAAAATAAAATTCATACTATAGAAAAATATGAGTACAAATATTTTCTTTTGCTTATCTGAATTGTCTTATTAGAGCCACCAAGTGTAAACACCAAAATTACAGTTTACAAGATACCCACTGGATAGAAATTGCAAAAGACTTCCATTGTCATCAGTTTCAGCTCCATAAATTACATGTTTATGTTGTTTCACACTGCTTTATATAAGCAGGAAAGGCAGAGGAGAAGCTGATTCTTTGCTGGGGCATATATAAAGAAAACTGAAAGAAACATATTTATAGCAGATACATAAAATCCTCAAGAGAGAATAGAGCATTTTGTTCAGAGTAATTATTCTGGTGAGGTGCTGTTCTGAAGCTATAATGTCAGCAATGTTCCAATTAAGAGTGCAAGTAGGCATGCAGCACAAGGCCTACTGCTATGGGAGCACTGCACCTGATTAAGGAGGTATTCATGGAATGCAGCAGTGAGCCAAGAAAGAGTACTGTGCAACTAACGATAGTGACACAGTAGGAATAGACATTCACCTCCCGTAGTTTTAATACAATGGACAAAGAGTGAGCCATAAGAAGCAATCCCATTTAGGTTGCCATTTGGAAATGATTCAGGAAATTCTTGTTTTGTATAAAACAATGAATTAAGAATGTTGTTTATTATAATGTCAGATGAGGCTATGTTATTACTGCTTTTTCAGCAAAAGTGATAGAGGAAATGTATTCAACTTGTTGTAAATACTCTAGTACATTTTATGACACAAGTGAGGAAACTAGTTTTCATCTTAGTTATAGAGAGAATATTTTAATGTACTAGCATTGCACTGACAGGCTTGGGGTAGTAGATTTCAGAGGATGGTAAAGTACATTGATGGGCTGGTTCTTGTACTGTTTTTTTCATCAGTTACTCTATGTGTTAATATTGCATTATGTTTATGCATTACAGTCATTTCCAGACATACTGATTAAAACTAAATATATGTCTCAGTACTCACCTACAATTTGTTGATCTTATATTCATCTCTAACTCATCTTCTATGATTTATATGAAAGAAACACCTTGAGTAGTACTTAGCTAACAGGCCTATGTTGAATTAAGCTGTTATTGTGTATTTACAAAGCTTTTCAGATTATAGATACTGCAGTAATAATACTTCATATAAGGTCTACTACCTCATATCAATGAAACTTAATTAAGATAATTTAGTCATATGCTATGTCCAGCTATATATGGATCCAGAAAATTAAATTAAATCCCTCTGTTGTTTAACTTGCGGATCAGTAACATGCAGTGACTGAGCTGAGACCAATGTGGGCTTTGCTCTTTCTTCAATCTGTTTAAATAACACAAAAAATGCAGACACAGACAATATGCTTCATGCTCCAGTTTCTTAAATAGACATAACAAGATATTTTCTTTTAAATATGACCTTGTCTGACAAGTGTACTAGGGAAGGAATGGGATGTACTAGGGAGAAATGGGTTGTGGAAATATTGTTCTTTCTTCAGTTTGTTTGACAAAATAAAAACTATTTCAGTAGATAACTTGGACACTGCATGTCTAGTTTGCTTCTGCATTATGCAGTGCATAGACTGCATATTACCGCTGTATTCTCCAGAGGCCATCTCTCCCCTTCTTTCTCTTCCTGCAAGCTCTATTACTTCCACAAAGTTCATACTTCCTTGCTCTCTTTCTTTTCTCCTTATGTGTTGCATTCTTTTTGCTGGAGCTTATTTAACATTTATTTTTTTTTTTTCATTTATTTCGCTGCACTTTATCTATGGTATGGCTTTAGATTTGAGATTATATTTTTATTGGCCAGGAATAATTTAACCAGGACCCCTAAATAATCCCCCTCCTCTGGTAATAGATGTTGTGGTGGTGCTTTGCTAGTGAGGAAAGTAGTAGAGACACCAGTGCCTATGGCAGCTGAAGATGGTATTGCTGGAATGGACTACAGACTTAGGGTGTGGAGGTTTACCAGTGTGGGTATTAGTAAGACTGGGTGCCATATATGATTTCAGACCTGAGCGTTATGAGAAATTGTGGAATATTGTTGCAGAAACATTGAATCAGTAATAGAGGAGTAGGCTGTAATGGTGACTGAATGTACAGAACAGATTTTAGCCTTGTGGATGTAAGGTTACTGAAAGAAGTTATACTGGCAGTGGAGAGAATGAGGCAGGAAACAAGCTTAACAAAACATCATTGATGTAGATGGCATTCTTGAAGTACCAGTGGATAGGCACAATCTAAGATATTTGCACAGGCTGTGACAACAGAGGAGTAATTGGAGTTATCTTTAAAACAACAATGATTTTTAACTTGGGGGTGGCATTGGAAAGACATGACTTCTATAATAACAAAAAGTATGAAGACTGCTGAAACTTGAATTATTTGGAAAGGAAATTTGTATAGTATGCAGAGCACATGACTCAGGAGATGAATGGACCACTCTAAAAAGGATCAGCAAATAGAAAACAAAAAGTAGAATAAACAAATGGTGTTGAGAATAAAATATGAAAATCCTGACATTGATGTGAATAGCATTACATATTTCAAATGGAGATGGGGTACAATGTTATTAGTATGACAGACAATTTTATTTTATTGTATATGAATTTGGTAAAAAACTGAGAAACCTAGAACACTGACTTTTTTCAGCCATGACCTGGGAGATAGCCAAAGTACAACTACTGTATACAAAGTATAACGACAGTTTACATACTCGAATGAGAAAATATAAAGATTTACAATGTAAGGTGTACAAATATTAGAAATAGAAAGTTAATTGAATCACTAAACAAATATTGTATGTGAAGGTTATGCAAAAATACAAAAGCGAAGCCTGTAAAACAAAAAAAAAAAAAATGTTATCAGAACAAAAATTCAAATCTGGAAATTAAAATTTCTGATGATGTTTGTAGCCAAAAGAAATAGTTCTGTAAGGAGAGCATAAGAAGTGGCAAAGAAAAGTGGAGAAGATTGAGAAAGTATAATAGGTGATCAATTGTTGCATCCTATAAACTATAACTTCTCCAGCTCATCAAACATGATTCATACTGAATATGTGTCCCACTCACAGCTACTTAGTGTCATTATTGATAACCACCTAAAGTTTGATATTCAAATACAACAAACTACCAGGAAAACCCACAGAAGAATTGGACTGATATACTGTTGCATAGCTTTTAACTAGCAATACCGAAAAAAAAAAATAGCCTCTACATGTCTCCTACCTTCACTGCTATACACTGTCCACATCTACTGCAACATTCAGCAATCTCTATTAACAAAACTTCAACAATACTATAACAAGATAGCTAAACTCACCACTAATCAATCTGCTAAATCTCACCCCTTCTAGCCTTAAGATACGTAGGCTTGGTAGAATTTCTACGCTATCTCTTTTTTCTCTCCTTCTCCCTTTATCACTTAGTTAACAACTAAGGACAGTATATTGTACAACCCCTAAAACTGCCCTGCACTCCGGGTCATAGTGGAACCTTACATCCCTGCACAATCAGTATGCTCCACTGTCAACCCCCTATTAACTATAACTAAAACCTATAAATCTGTGGTCTGTTCTTATACTCAAATTATTTCTCTAAAATCAGGAATTGCATCCCTGCCAACATCAGAGAGGAACCCAACCTATCTAGATTCAAAAATGTGCTAAAACAACACTTTAAATATACTTGACTCTGCACTTCTTTAGTCTAGACCACCATGGCCATTACGCAACTACATTATCCCAATATACATCAACAAATAAATTTTCAGCATATATTCCCAACTGTCTTCAATCCCTTTCCCTTTACTGTCACTTCTACAGTCTCTATTTACTCCCTGACTAATTTTTCCCTCCAACAAAATTCTAGTGCCTCACCTGTCAAGCCCTTAAAGCAAAACGAAAAAAACAAACATATTAGTCATAGGTGATTCCATTGCAAGACAAACAGATGTCCCCTGCACCAGGCTGAATAAGGAAAAGGCCATGGTCAGCTGTCTGTCAGGTGCCAGGAAACACCATATCACACATGCACTCAAGTCTCTCAACAACAGGTGCTGTTATGACTCCATCATAGTCCATGTAGGTGTAAACAACTTGAGACATACCTCTCTGGACTATATGAAGAGCAACATGACAGAGCTCTTGGACTATGTGTTTCAGGCAGGTATGTACCTAGCCTTAAGCAGCATTTCACCTTAACCTAGGATGATGCCTCAGTACAAACAGAAAATGATTGACTTCAATAATTGGATTAGTTTCTGGTGTTATTCTAAGGGGATCCAGTATCTGTCAGCCTAGGATGACATGACTGACAGACCTCAATACTTTGCAAAATATGGTCTTCATCTGTCACACCAGGGATTTCAGCTACTGGCTAAGGCTCTTGCTAACCCATAGTGCCTTTTTAGGCAATGTCTGAAGGACAAAATTCCTGATATAAAAACTCCATCTAAAAACAACCTCAAAGGTATGCTTTTAAATGGTAGGAGTCTTAACATGAAACTGCATTCACTGGAAGCAGTCCTCACCTTGGAAGACGCAGACATTTGTGCAGTCATGGAGACCTGGTTCAAGGCTGAGGAGAGCACCCCAACCATACTGGGTTACACCTCCTTCCACATGTTCAGACCACAAACTTTAGGCATGAAAACTAAAGGAGGCGGGGTATCAGTATTCATTAAAGATAAATACACTTCCAGATTGATTAAACAGTATGATTCCATGGAGATACTTTATGTGCAATTAACTGTTGGTAGGACACCTATTCAAGTCATTGCCAGCTGCAGGACTCCTCCATGAATCAGAACACCCTCTCTGCCTATTTGGATCAACTTGAGTCTATCAAGATATATCTGAACGCCATGGTTTTGGGCAAATATAACTACCCATCCATTGACTTGGTAAATTATTTGCCCTCAAATTCACTTTTCCAAAGGTTCCTTGACTTTGTTAACTCCAATGCCCTAGACCAGCTGGTTGACACCCCCACAAGGGGTGGCACAATCCTGAATCTTGTGCTTACCTATATGGGGACCACTGCAGCACCCCCACTGTGAGGTCTTCCCTGGTGAGATCTGACCACAAATCAGTCACATTTGAAGTAACTGTCACAACTGACCCTCCCTACAGCAGCAAATAAACTAAAAAAAAACTTCTCTAAAGCAGATTATATCCTCTTATGGGATGTTATAAATTAGCTTCACTGCACCTCCCCTCTCAGATGAAACTGGCAACTATGCCAAGTTTTACACCAATGCTTTATACAAACACCTGTATAACTGCATTGCCTCCACCATACTTGATAGGGCAAAAACAAGTTCCTCAGGGAAGAACAAACCTGCCTGGTGGACAACTGCCATTAACAGGCTTTACAATAAGAGGAAGAAATTGCTGTCTAAGAGTAAGAGGGAGTGAGCCTAAACTGGAAACACTCCCTCCTTAGCTTAAACAAGCAAATAAGACTTCTAGTGAAGTCCTCCAGAGCAAACTATGAATCCAAATTATCTTTCTCAACTAAGGACAACCATAAGGCATTCTTTAGTTACATCCATAACCTAAAAGGAAAGAGACAGATTTCTGCCAAACTGGTAGTTAATGATACTACATATACTTAGCCTGTGGACATAGCTAACCTGTTGGCTGACAGCTTCGGTGAAAACTTTACTCCCCTGTCCCTGCCTCATGTACCCCATGACATCTCTTCCACTTGTCCACTACCTTGTTTCTCTAAAGGGCAGGTAATAAAACACACTCTATAAGGCCACAAATGCAGCATCTATGTGACTGGATAACATCCCAGGCTGTGTCCGACATGGGCTCCAACAAGAATTAGCAACACCAATGGGTACTCTTTTCAATCATAGTCTAAGTGCTGGCTTCATCCCAGCTGAATGAAAAATGGCCACCATTATTCCCTTGCACAAAGATAGTACTTCCACTGACCCAGGAAACTATAGACCTATTAATCTGACTAGACTTATCTGCAAGACCATGGAAGAATCATCATGGACTTTATCAACAAAAATATAGATGATCTTCAAACACTGGACTCTACTCAGTTTGGATTTGTTAAAGGGAGATCATGCTTATTAAGCCTGGTGTACTTCTTTGAGACAATCACCAAGGTCCTGGATGAGGGGAAATCTATGAATACAGTCTATCTAGACTTAGGCAAAGCATTTGACACTATCCTGCACTCAAACATCATTGACAAACTCACCTAGCTAGGTATCAACCGTTATACTGTTAGATGGGTTCACTAACTGGCTCACTGACAGAACCCATACAGTCAAAATAGGGGAATCCACCTCTAACAGCAGACCTGTAACCAGTGGTGTTCCACAGGGAACAGTTCTAGGACCTCTACTGTTTGGAAAATATTTCTCCAAAGTACAAGCAAAAACTAACGGTCTGTGACTGACAACGTTTGCTGATGACTGCAAAGTGGGAGCAGTCATAGAATCTCCAAATGATATCAACATCCTACATGAGGGTCTTACACAAACAAATGATTGGTGCAAAAGTCATGGCCTTAAATTCAATGCAAAAAAATGTATTATCATCCTTTTCAATACGAGTGACATTCCTGCTAACTATCACATCAATAGCTACACCTTAAATACACACTCAGAGGTGAGAGACCTGGGTACACAGGTTGACAGCAAACTTACCTTTGATCACCATGTATCCATAGTGGTAAGAATGGCATTCTATATTGCTCATCTCATAAGCAAGTGCATTGCCTCCAGAAAAAAATAAGTTGAAACCTCCCTGTACCCTTCCCTCATCAGGCCAATAACTGAGTATAATACCTCTTTTGGTATTTACCTTTCCAAGCAGCTGCAGCAATTGGAGAGATCACAAAGGTTCCTCACAAGGACAATTCAAGGTATTCAGAATCTGTCCTGTGTGGATTGTCTAAAATCACTGTCACTTTATTTTGTTTCATACAGACTACTCAGAGGTGCTCTTTGCCTTGCATACAGGGCAATCTTTGATCCTGCTTTACTGGAAATGCTGCACATCCGTAAGTCAAATGGAACATGGAATAATTGCTCTAATGACCTTAACCTGATATGTGGCATTAATAGAACCCATATCTCTCAAGTGTACCTCATTTTGAGGAATAAAAAAACACACAATTGCACACTGGAGTCCAGTCTCAAATACAAAAATGGCCACACAATAAAGCTAGAAGTTCTTTCACTTTATTAACCAGACTAACGCTCAAAATATACACAGCGTTTTCGTTTTAAGCATACAAAGACTTTATCATATGTATAGATTCATAAGCAAGCAATTCTTCTTATATACCCCTCCCCCTTAAAATCATCCAATAAGAACTTTATTAGCATTTAATAACACACACATATATCTATATCTATATATATATATATATATATATATATATATATATATATATATATATATACATATATATTTATATTTATATTTTTTATAATTTTTATTTTTGGGGTATTAACTATTGTCATATAGTATTTTATATGATTTATTCATATGTATTTTTAGAATATAATATATAGTACATAATGTGTTATTTTTTGTTATTAGATTTAAACTATATAGAAATTGTAATTTTTAAGTGTTTTTACTAAGGCTATTAAATTTCTTATTGGATGATTTTAAGGCGAAGGGGTATATAAGAAGAATCACTTGCTTCTGAATCTATACATCTGATGAAGTCTTTGTATGCTTAAGATGAAAATACTGTGCATATTTTGAGCGTTAGTGTGGTTAATAAAGTGAGTGACCTTCGGGCTTTATTGTGTGGACGTTTTTGTATTTGAGACTGGACTCCAGTGTGCCATTGTGTGTTTTTTTTTTGGTTACTGGTCTTTTGGCACACTACCTCCTTTTGATTGTGGTTCATTTTGAGGAATGTTCCTCATTTGGGGTGTTAAAATGCTCATATTCCTTGAAGATACAGATTGAAAGCTTCTGTCACACATTCAGTGTTAACAATATTTTAGCTGATAGCAATGGTAAATAGAACTGAATTATATTATTTCACTAAAAGACATAGTCTATAAGTCAAAATATCACATTTTAGCTATTCTATGAGCTTCCTTGTTGTAGTTCTTAGTAAGCCATTAGTAAGTATTCCACATTTTGCCCATGTGTTCCACATTATGAGAGGCAGTGTTCCACATTTTGGAGATGGAAGGTTGAGTTCTATTAGAACCTGCTGGATGGACAGATTTGTCTCCCAGAGGTTACCACACCTTTGTAACAGACTCCTACTTCATGTCAAACAGACCACCTCATTGGCGCTCTTCAAACGCAATCTGGATGATTGGATGGGTAACCATAAATTCACCCTGGGGGTTCCACCTGTGTCCCTCTTGGACAGATGCAATAGGTGCTGATCATGGAAATAAGGTTAGAACTTGGTTAGGCTTGTAAGGGTCCTAGGGCCATTAGCCTAGTAACTTCCTATGATCCTATGATCCCTTTATAAATCAATTTCACTTAATATTTACAAGATTTATGAATTTAAATTATCTAGTTAAATATCTACTAATTTTATTATTTCCTGTTGTGTTCACAAATTGATGTTTGGTATCTTTTAATATAAGAAAAATATTTGACCTAAAGAATAGTAATTTAATCTAGTGGCATCGATTTCTGAATGGAAATAAATGCATTCAGTTGATTATTTAATAGCTAGATACAGTCTAGAAAATGATAACTGACTAGATATACAAACATGTAAAGAATATATTCAGGACAAAATTAAATATCATTAAACATACAAACTAAAGCTATTGCAAAAATTCAAGACTTCTTTTCTAACATTAATAGTACTACATCTAAGGGACATTCTTATCAATTATATATAAGATCATTAGAATTGAATTATCATTTTGGAATTATTCAACAAAAATAAATAAAGAAGAATTGTCAGAAAAAAATAAAAAAAAAGCTATGCTTTAAACTTCACAGGGAAACCAATGTCCTCTTTATACTGGAAAATATATATACTGACATTTCTACACAGAGTTTTTTTTAACGTCTCACAAAATTGCAGTTTTATATATATATATATATATATATATATATATATATATATATATATATATATATATATATATATATCAGGAAAAATAAAATGCTGGAGATGCAATGAAGCTCTTGATGTAGATTGGGTTCATATCATCATAGAATGCATCATAGTGTCATCTTTTTGAAATGATTTTAGAAGTTTTGGCCAAGCATTGTGGTCAGATAATTGTATTATTACAGATTCCCTGATTTTGTTTGATGCCCCAGTCCAGATGTTATTCCATTATAGCAAATACCTCTTCCTTGGTCAGTCCTAGCTATCACTAGGAAAGTTATAACTGAAAACTGGAAATGCAAAACTTTACTCTTTTCTACCAGCGAATTTATTTGTCTAGCTAAATCTGTTTGTAAAATGAATTATCAACTATAAAAATGAGAACTAGAAATGTAACACTTAAATAGGAGAGTACTTCATGTAGCACACAATAAAAGAAATCCAAACCAGCAACATCAAAGGATAACATTTTAATAATACACTCAAACACAAAGCTTTTGAGTGCAAACACCCTTCTTCAGTGTGTAATACCGTGGACAACTAGAAATGTAACTCATCAATGCATATGCTGGCAGAAACTTAACAATCTATTAGAAAAGTACTAATGGTTTTGTGTATTTAATATTTTTGCTATGGACTTTTGTAAATAGTTTTATTTTATCTTGTTACAAATTGTTGGAAGTACTGTTGGATTATGTTAAATCAAATAAAAACAAACAAAAAATAAAATATTGATAAAATGCTACTAAGATGTGTTAAGATGTCATGCTTGTTAAACTATTTAAAATACACAAACATCTTTCTATGAATGTGTAGATTACTAGTGGCAGTATTTAAACTGTATGATTCTGGTACTGCTAGCCAAAAGTGTTTGTTCTTTTTATGTCAATGGTATGAAAAGCCTCAACTGAATCATGCAGCTACAGATTTTTCTTTGCTGCTGGTACTGCTCACCACTTCATTAGCAGGGAAAAATGGTTAGCTGGAGTTCTGTGACTGCACACTGATTCCATATCCATATTAAAGGTTCTTGGCCATAAATAACTAACATAACTATATATTTGTTTTATGTTTTTGGAAGTATAGAAGCTGGCATGTAATGCTGATTGTCATTAATCACTTAATGAGCTGCCTGCATTTCTGCTTGCATTTGTGCTTTCAAAGACAAAAAAAGTTTCTTTATTTCAGTTTTTATCATGCTTTCTAAGATTAAAAAATATTTATTCCAAAGTGCTCAACAAATACATCTGGATGTTTAACAGATAGTGCTAAGCATACCCTTACAGAGCCTCTCCTTAAACAGTTTTAACTTAATTTAGTTACAGGGTTTGTTTCAAGAGTTTGGTTCATTACAGTGATGATTTCTTCCTTCATAATGGAGGCCCTATCACTGACCATGGGAATTATAGACCCATCAGCCTAATAAGCTCAACAGTAAAGCCATGGATTGTATTGCACTGACTTCATAAATTATAATGTCAAAAATCTCATTAGGCAAGACTCTCAGCAGTTTAACTTAGTCAAGGAAAGATCCTGTTTAATGAATGTGGATAACTTATTCATGATGGTTACACATGCTGTCAGTAGAGGTCATGCTATTCACATAATATATCTCAACCTGGTCAAGGCATTTGATACCATACCTCATGCTAGCATTGTAATTAATCATAAAGTTGTAAAAACAAATCTGTGTGACTAAAAGAGAAAACCCAGACAGTGTGAGTCAGGTATCTCATCTGAAAATGTGAAAGTAACCAGTGGTATCTAACGATGGCCAGTGGTGGGATCTCTCCTTTCTGAAATTTACTTTTCCAATCTCCTGACCAGAAACTAGGACCTTTAGAGAACTAAATGTGCAGATGACTGTAAATTGGAAGTTACTGTCAAGTTCCGATGATACCAAAACTTTGTGTCAAGAACTCATACTGATAAAAACCTGTTGTACTAAATAAGGGCTCAAGTTACAGTCAAAAAAGTGCATTAGTGTCACATTCGGTACACAGCCCTTGCCCTTAGCATACTGTTTAAACAATGCCCCGCTAACTTCAAAATAAAAATGTAGTTAATAATTGACTGCCTATGGTAATTCCAAGATTTGCAAGTACAAGTCCCAGAATTACAAAAAATGTCTGAAAATACAGAATATCAAAATGTCAGATATCACTATTATACTTTAATGTTGCTTTATTTGATGGATAACCTCCCACATTCCAGACATTTTTTATAGTAGCTGCAAGGTCTCCGTACAGTGGAGAAAATGGTATAATCTATAAAACAGCCATTTCAGTATATGTAAGTCTTTGTTTTAATCATTCAGTCTCACTGTCCTAAAGCTTGCTTAATGAGTCTCAGAAAATCAAATAGCTACCTAATAGCTCCCTCTCTTTCAATCAAGAGAAGACATTAATTAGAAAATCCTTCTTCTTAGTTCAGCCAGTTTTTAAGGTATTATCACATAGATCTAATGATGATCATATTTAGAATGGATTAGGCCAATTATTGAGTACACTGCCATATGTGGGATATACCTCAGTAGACATATAAAAAAAAAAACTTGAAAGAGCCCAGGGGTTCCTAACTAATAAGAGCAAAAGCTTAAAGATCCACTGATAGAAAGAGAGGCTGGAAATATTCTCCCTTTATTCATTATCTTATAGACTGTCGGTGGGAAGATCGATTTCTGCACTTGTATTTCATTATCAATATACTTATCCTAGAGCTCTTGCACTTGCACAAATAAAATAAATCCACAGATATCAGAACCAGAGACATACATTTTCACCAGAAGATAAACAAAATACAAAGGAGAAAGAAATTCATCATTCAGTACCTCACTCACCTCTAGAACAGTCTGCCTTCTGGAAGTTGAGTAGTGGGATATACTATCTTCTCTCCAATTGAACCTAGATGATAGCTACCCACAAATGTGTACAAAGTTTGACTGGCTTAGACCTCCTAGAGGAAGGGGGTACGTCCTGAAAGTGGGTACTAGTACGGCATATATAGTCACAAGACACAGTTGCCTTGAAATTCCTATGAATTGTCTGTATAAGAGCGCTGAAGAAAACATAACCACTCTAACAATATGATACATACATTACACTTTTAATTCTTTGATAAAATTTGAGTGTTATTACAGTGCTGTTTTCTAAGCTGGGTGAAGTAATGTAGGTTGTAGAGCTGTAAGGTCCCTATCACAAGAGGATAAAATCATTCATTATAGTTCTAAAAATGAGGTAGGCCATTTGATAAAAGTAAATCAATATTTTTTCTTGTGCGTTCTTAGTGAATTTGTGCACTGCTGATATTTTTACTCTTCGTTTCCAGTTTTCAAGGTTATCAGTGATTTGGAAGAAAGGTAATGATTGCTAGAAAAATTCTAACTAGTTTTCTGAGCCCTGATGTAGATCTCTGCCATAGCTACTGTCTGTCGGCAGACATGACTTTTCACTTTTTGCTCAGACTATGAGATGTAACTTTAGATGGGCTCAAACTGAAATGATAAGTATATAATGTGGTATCCTAACAAAGTAGCAGCTATTGTTACAATAAGCTTCACTGAACACATGCAAGTCAATAATTCTTCAGAGAAGGATTTTAATAAGTCAAATGACTCTGGGTACAGAAATTCTTTATTTATTTTACATTTGTTGACCGGGTTAGTCTGACTGAGCTAGTAGCTCATTTTCAGCAGAGACCCGGGGAGAAAAGCTCTTCAGTGAGTTACAATTTAAAAAGCACACACAGGTAGTGATGCAGTAGCGTTGTTGCCTCACAGTAAGACGTTGTCCTGTTTGATTCTCAGCTAGAGCGTCTTCTGTGTGGAGACATGCATGAATGGGCGTAACTTCTTAAAGGTTGTGCATTAAGGCTGGCAACTCGGCACGTAAAAAAGTCTACTGCCAATCATTAGCAGACTGGAGTTCTGCTGTGGCGACCCCTAACTGGGAAAAGCCAAAAGACATGACAACAACAACGCAGTAACAAAAATACATTCAAGTTTACAATTAACATAAGCATTGGATAAAAAAATCTAATGTAGATTTAAAAGTTTCATTGTATTAGTATTTAGTTTACAGTGGTAGTAAAGAAATTATGAGGACAGTAATCATTCTCTGTGAGACTGATATTTTAAAAAAGAGCAAAATAGTTGTCTAAGATGGATTTAAAAAAAACATTAGGTAATATAACATAGGATGCAACAATCTGAGGCATGTTGAAAGGTTATATACTGCTTGATAAATGTTTATGCTGGCAAAAAAGAAGAGGTGAGAGAGTATCTGGAGATTAGTATTAGAGCAAGAATCAATGAAATAGAGCTTGTTTTGTAAGGTATGAAACCAATAGATGAGAAGGAGAAGTTGGAGACAATAGATGTGGAGGGGAGATGAGAGATGGGAGGTAAAGTTTGGAGAAGGTAGGATATTTATTTTATTTGTTTTTATTTTATTTTACATTTGTTACCTGGGAAAGTCTGTCTGGTCCATTTTCAGTAGAGGCCCGGGCACAAAAGCTCCAAGTTTATATAACTAGTGTAATTACAGTGAAATTATTACAGTGAATTATCACAAAATAGAACTTTGTTTAACAATATATACAGACAGGTAAACCTTTTACTCACATACACACAGGATGGATTGGAAGTTAGTATCTGAGAAAGAAATAATTAGTGATTTTATGTTAAAAAGAGGGAGATTCTAACAAAAGGTGGTTAACATACATGGTATCATCTTAACTTTAAATCTTTCAGTAGGAGACAGATATACAAAATTCTAAGCAGTTAGAGGATCAGATGATTGCAATGAGGTTCTCATTTATGGATTCTGTTTGTGTGGGGGTTAGTCAGGGTTTGTACAGGGACAGAGTTTATGCATTTTAGGTATTTCTTAAGAGATTTTTTGAATTGGGATAGGGAAGGGTCATTGCTGAGTTCAGCAGGAAGAAGGTTCCAGTTTTTTCCAGGAGAGTTGGAGAATAGTGATGCACCAGCTGAATTGTTGGTTTTAACAGTCTGTGCTAGCATTTTGTTGGAAGAAAGAAGGGTCTTTAGGTTACTATAGGAGGTGATAATATTTTTCAGTATGCGTGTACTGTCTGGTTGGCAGATAATTTTATGAACAACTATTAGTTGGTTATATTGCAGTTGGTTGGGTAATTCCAGCCAGTCTAATGACTGAAGGTTAACACAGTGATGGGTTCTATAAGCTGACCCTGTGGCAAATCTGTCAATATTATTGTAGCAGCTAGTCAATTTACTGAGGTTTGATTTGCTTAGGTTAGTAAAGATGGGTGAGGCATAAATAACGGTTGATAGCAGATGTGTACGGGCAATAACGGTTCTAGCAGATGGGGTTAGGAATTGCTTAATCCTGTATAAAGAGCCTAGTTTTTTGTTAACTGTTTTAATAGTTATGTCTATGTGATCATCAAACTTAAGGTTGTTGTTGATGATTACTCCCAGTAGTTTAGTACTAGGTTCTGGGGAAATTATGGTGCTATTGTTAGATGTTATTGTGAGAGGTGGTGAGGGGATCTTGCGAGTGGGGGAAAAGAGCAATAGTTTGGTTTTGTTTGGGTTTAATAGTAGTCTGCGACCTGTGAGACAGTTCTCTACTTGGTTGAAAGTGATTTGTGATAAAGCTTGTAGATCTGAGGGGGATGTGGCAGAGCAGATTAAGGTGGAATAATCTGCATACTGAATACAAGTGGCATTTGAGATTACTTTACGCAGGTCATTAATGAATAAGAATAGGAGGGGACAATATAGATCATTGTGGGACTCCAAGGGTGACTGGTAAAAGGGATGAAAGATTCTCCTTCCATAGTACAGCTTGTTGTCTGTCACTTAGGTAAGAATGAAACCAGTTAATTGCTAGGTTATCTATGGGGAGTGATTTTAGTGTGTCTAAGAGTAGCTGGTGGTTTACCATATCGAATGCCTTGGATAGGTCTAGGAAGAGGGTAGAGGAGAGCTTGTTGTTATTATGGTTTTGATTTATTATATGAGAGAAGGAGAAAAAGGCTGATGTTGTACTATGGTAGGGTCTAAATCTGTGCTGGGAGTAGGCTAGGAGAGAATTTTGATTCAGATAGGCAAGAAGTTGCTTATAGATACATTTTTACATTATTTTAGCCAAGGGAGACAGAATGGCTATAGGCCTGTAGTTTGAAAGTTTAGTGGAATTTCCCCCTTTGTGTAGAGGAATAATGTGGGAGGTTTCCAGATGGAGGGGATATAAGCTTTGAGAATTGTTCTGTTGATTAAAATTGAAATGGGGTATGCTATTTCATTAGTGGCTTTTTGGAGATATTCTGCAGGTAGTATGTCTGCTGAGAGGGTGGTGGGTTTCAGTTTCTTAAGTAGTGACTTAATAAAAGATGTTGGTACTGGATCAAGCTTGAAGGGGATTTTCTTATCAGATGTGGGATTGGTGGTAGTTGGGGTACTGGGAGATAGTTTGATGGCTAGGGATTGCACTGTTTCGGTAAAGAAAGTATTAAAGGTGTTGTCAACAATTTTAGGAGGTTGTTGGATGGTAGTTAGGGGGGTAGGAGTAGTTGATTGACCTGGGTGGAGAGGTTTATTTATGCCTGACCAGAATTTTTGTGGCTGGTTTTGGTGTTTTTGTTGTAGATTGCAGTAGTATTTCTTTTTATCTAGCACAATAGACTTCTTAGTATCATTCCTCAATTGTTTATATATGAGGTGGTCTTTTGGGGATTTAGTGGTTCTCCAGGAGGTCCACAGTTTGTTTCTGCTAATAATCATTTGTCTTGTGTCATTGGACAGCCATGGTGCAACTTTGTTATTGGTTGAAATAGTACGTTTGGGAGCATGGTTGTCCAAGATAGCAAGAAATGTAGAGTTAAAGTATGAGACTGCTTCATTTAGTGGAAGTAGTGTTAGGTTGGACCAGTTGCATGAATTAAATTAATTCTGGAATTTAGTCTGAATAAAGTTATTAGTATTTCCAATGGTTTTAAAGGTAGATTGATGAGGGATGTCATTTCTTTTTCTGATTATATAGGTGAGTGAGTGATCACTAAAGTCTTCAGGTAGGGTGCCTGTTTGTTATATCTGGGGTAGGTTATTTATTAATATCCAGTCTAGGATACTTTCCTTACTGTTAGGCTTATTGATTCTGGTAGGTGAAGAGATCATCTGGATAGAAGGTAAGATTAGAGGAAAAGTGCAGGTAAAACATTTGGTAGTGTGAAAAGGGATGAGAAAGGTAAAGTAGTTGGAGGGTGTATCAATGAGGGACTGAGGAGAGAAGGAATTATTGGATGCAGGGGGAAAAGTGGTTCAGGGAAGATAAGTGCAATAGCAAGACCAGTTTTACTTTAGGTAATCTCATGTGACAGTTTTAAACTGTTTAGGGTGTTTAAGGGACCTAATTTCTAAGGGGAGTTGGTTCCAGGATGTGGCAGGTTTATAATTATGGAGGAGGCAGCCAGTTTTGGTCATGGGTTTATAAATCTGTGGCAGGTCTTGGTCAGAGCTACATAGATGCATCATAGGTGAGCATTTGGATATAATAGATGTAAGGCTGGGACAGAAAAAGGGCAGGTATAGTAATGAGTGAATAATCTGGAGTTGATGTAGTAGGAGCAAGTGGGAAAGTTCTATCCAGTTTAGTTGCTTAAGGAATAGGCAGTGGTGAGACATATAGGTTTGGTTAGCAGTGAATCTGGCCACCTTATTGTAGGTAGTTTCTAGTTTGGTGAGGAGTGAGGTGTTCAGGTTTGTGAGTATGTGACAGCTGTATAATAGAGTTGGAAGAAGAAATGCATGCAAGAGTGTGATTTTAGCACTGTTTGTTAAGTATTTTTTATTGTTGTAAGGGAGTCCTAGTTTCTGGTGTGTCTTTTTGATACAATTAGTCACATGTAGATTGAACTTAAGTTGGTCATCTATTATGACTCCTAGCAGTTTTGTGTTAGGTTCGACTGTGATAGTGGTGTTGCTGCTAGATAGTATAGTAAAATATTTGAGATTGGAGAGGTTCTTGGGGAAAAAGAGTAAGAGCTTAATTTTCTTAAGGTTGAGAATACGTTTATTGTCACTGAGTCATGTCTCTATAGTGTTAAATGAAGTCTGGGTAGTAGAGTGGAGGTCAGAGGGATTGTCAGCAATGGTGATAACAGTAGAGTCATCTGCATATTGCATAAGTGATGACTGGGGGCAAGAGGTATGTAGTAGATTAGTAAAAATTGTAAAGAGTAGTGGCCCAAGGATAGATCCTTGGGGGACTCCCATTTTAGTGGGTGCAGAGATTAATTGCACAAAGCCGTGCAAGTTGATGAAAGAGGATGAGTTGGGAGATTGATGTGCAAGCCAATCAATATCTACATCACCAAGGATAAGGGTTTTATTATGGGTGGTTAGAGTGAGGTCGGAGATAATGTTCTCAAGTATGCTAATGTTGTTTCCAGAAGGAATATAGATTGGTACTATGATAATGGTGGTGTAGTTGTTGAGTTTGAAACTTTCCAGTAGAAGTTGAGCTGGTGAGAAGGTGGGAGTAGAAATGTTTGGACTTAAGAGAGTGAGGTGGTTGGAGTATAGTATAGCCACTCCTCCACCCTTTGTTGCCTCGTCATTTATGCCAATATCCGAAGCCCAGGGGTGACAGGTGCAAGCCGTCCCTAGCGAAGATTCGTGGTTTGTCGAGCATATCATACCAAGCTGACAGGCATTGGATCCCCTTTGAATGACACCAGCACTTAAGCCAATTGTTGAAATTGATCATCTTGTCTTCATATTGTGGCATCATTCTTGGTGAGGGTAAGATGCTACTCAAGGTCAGGGTCATACCGGCCTGGGCTACATGCTCAGAGAGCTCCTTTATGTCTCTTTTCATGTAGTCCAGGGAGGTATGTCTCAGGTCATTCACACCTGCATGGACAATGACTGAGTCATATTTGTACTTACCTTTGAGTGACCTGAGTGCTTGTGTTATGTGGCGGATCCTAGCGCCCGACAGGCTGCTCACCGTGACCCTCTCCTTGTTCAGCCTGGTGAGCAGGACGTCAGTGTGCCTGACGATAGAGTCACCTATTACAAGTGTATCAGGTGTGTTGTTTAGTCTTAAGGGCTGTGACTGTTTGGCACACTGGCTTTGTGAGATATGTGTTGCACGTGTTTTGTTTTGGGGTAGTGGCTGCTTGGGTGTCTGCTTTGGAGGTCTCTGCTGCTTCGGCAGATCTTTATTTAGAGCCTCCAGGTATGTTTTTGTGTGATTATGTGTATGGTTTGCTGTCGTGGTAGGTCTATGTGAGACTGGAATTGTAGTGATTGTGGTTTCCTTCTCCTCCTGACTGGTTATGCCAGTACTGAGTTGAGAGAGCTTAGCCTCCAGTTTGGCTATATGGTTGCATCTCTCACATGTGTTGGAATTTGTAGAGAGGAGGAGAGGGTTGTCTGTGTACATGAGGCAGTTGTAACATTGCCTCAAGATTCCCAGATTCACCAGCTGGACCGGAGAGGAGATTGACAACTGACCTTTGGACATGCTAGAATAATATTGGGAATTCCTTAATAATTGAAAACCAGGGCCAGTGGGGAGTGAGGGTGTAGTGCTTTTAATTTTTAATGCGGACTTATATAATTGCTTTAGTGAGCAAGTGTCAGGTAACTTAAGTGCAATATGTTACAGGTAACTTAAATACAAAAATGACAAACAGTAACTTTCTTTCAAGTGAAACAAGGAAATAAGTGCAGTAAGCAATGCAGATATCACTAGTGGTCCACAGAAGCGCTGAGAAGCCGCGTATTAGGTGGAATTAGCATTCCAGGGAAATAACAAGCAAACAAACAACAAGCATATAAACAAAGCTAGATTCAGCAGGCCTGGATCTAGTCTATGCTACAGCAAACAAGGTGTACCAATTTCAGTAAGATACAGTTCAAATATTCAGGCACTATAAACCTTTAACCAGAAATTCCCAGCTAAGAAGGGCAGAGTCCAGCCTCTTCTCCCACAAGAGTGCAGACCACAAACCTTCTTAATGTAAAATAACTGGCCTGAAGCCCAAGTGCTTAAACCAGAACTAATACACTTTAAGAATAACAGACACTGGGCTCTCAATCAGCAGTTCCCAACTTAGAAGGATGAAAGCTACCTGTCCTGCCACCACAGTGCATGCCACAAACCTTCCTAATGTAAAACAACTGGTCTGAAGCCCAAGTTCTTAATCCAAAAGACTTAGAATGATAGCTACACTTTAATCAAGTTACTACCAAGCAGTAATAAATACAATTGAATACTTTAGAGAATGCCTGGATTAGTGCTCAAGTTACACAAACAAAGCTAGATCCAGCAGGCCTGAATCCAGTCTATGCCACAGCAAACAAAGCGCACCAACTTCAGTAAGAAGCAGTTCAGATATGCATGCACTATAAGCCTTCAACCAGAAATTCCCAGCTCAGAAGGGCAGAGTCCAGCCTCTCCTCCCACAAGAGTGCATACCATGAACCCTCTTAATGTAAAATAACTGGCCTGAAAGCCCAAGTGCTTAAACCAGAATTAATACACTTTTAGAATAACAGACACTGAGCCCTCAATCAGCAGTTCCCAACCTAGAAGGATGTAAGCTACCTGTTCTGCCACTACAGTGCAGACCACAAACCCTCTCAGTGAAAAACAACTGGTCCGAAGCCCAAGTGTTTAAACCAAAAGGCTTAGAATGAGTTACACCAAGCAGTAATAAATACAATTGAGTACTTTTAAGATGATGCAAAAGTAAAAAAAAGTAGGTAGAAACACAAGTACAGTAAAAGCAGATGAATTTTTTTTCTGAACAATTGCTGAGAACAAAGAAACAGATTTGAGTGCTGAAACTAGAAAACTGGCTAGTTATAAGAAAAAAAAAGGCAGGAAACAAGCTTAAATTTTTTTTTCTGTTTCCCTGATGGTCTCTTTGTACACAGTAGGAGTGCCTGAAATCAGACTATGATCTCACTGCACTCAGTTGAGTGAGCAAATGAGATGGGCCCAGAAGGAGTATCCAAACACAAATTTACATGAGGGGCGGGCAGTTGCAAGGCCACTAAGATTAACACCAAAACAAAGATTAACACCAAAACAAAAACAGGGAAGGTGGGTGGGACTAACTGAAGAGCAGAGTGAAGAGCAGAGTGAAAACTTCCAGTTCAGTTAATATTCCTTCCACACAGTTAAAATCAATTTAAATACTGTATTTTTTTTGAAAAAAAAAGAGCAGATAAAGGTACTTAAATTCTCTTATACATCCAGTTGAATATAGTAAGTTCTTAGCCAGCCAAAGCTGAGGTTTTTAAGCAGAAAATATTTCACACTGTACCACTTAAATAGGCAAGGACAGGAAATCAAAGAATGTGACTACCCCCACACCTGTAATTACTAGCAAATAACAAAATTCAGCAAACACTGACTAACTTCCAGTTCAGCTAATATTCCTTCCACACAGTTAAAATCAATTTAAATACTGTATTTTTTTTAAATAAAAAGAGCAGATAAAGGTACTTAAATTCTCTTATACGTCCAGTTGAATATAGCAAGTTCTTAGCCGGCCAAAGCTGAGGTTTTTAAGGTTGTTATTATGGTTTTGATTTATTATATGAGAGAAGGAGAAAAAGGCTGATGTTGTACTATGGCAGAGTCTAAATCTGTGCTGGGAGTGGGCTAGCAGAGAATTTTGATTCAGATAGGCAAGAAGTTGCTTATAGATACATTTTTACATTATTTTAGCCAAGGGAGACAGAATGGCTATAGGCCTGTAATTTGAAAGTTTAGTGGAATTTCCCCCTTTGTGTAGAGGAATAATGTGGGTGGTTTCCAGATGGAGGGGATATAAGCTTTGAGAATTGTTCTGTTGATTAAAATTGAAATGGGGTATGCTATTTCATTAGTGGCTTTTTGGAGATATTCTGCAGGTAGTATGTCTGCTGAGAGGGTGGTGGGTTTCATTTTCTTAAGTAGTGACTTAATAAAAGATGTTGGTACTGGATCAAGCTTGAAGGGGATTTTCTTATCAGATGTGGGATTGGTGGTAGTTGGGGTACTGGGAGATAGTTTGATGGCTAGGGATTGCACTGTTTCAGTAAAGAAAGTATTAAAGGTGTTGTCAACAATTTTAGGAGGTTGTTGGATGGTAGTTAGGGGGGTAGAGGTAGTTGATTGACCTGGGTGGAGAGGTTTATTTATGCCTGACCAGAATTTTTGTGGCTGGTTTTGGTGTTTATGTTGTAGATTGCAGTAGTATCTCTTTTTATCTAGCACAATAGACTTCTTAGTATCATTCCTCAATTTTTTATATATGAGGTGGTCTTTTGGGGATTTAGTGGTTCTCCAGGAGGTCCACAGTTTGTTTCTGCTAATAGTCATTTGTCTTGTGTCATTGGACAGCCATGGTGCAACTTTGTTATTGGTTCTAATAGTACGTTTGGGGGCATGGTTGTCCAAGATAGCAAGAAATGTAGAGTTAAAGTATGAGACTGCTTCATTTAGTGGAAGTAGTGTTAGGTTGGACCAGTTCCATGAATTAAATTAATTCTGGAATTTAGTCTGAATAAAGTTATTAGTATTTCCAAGGGTTTTAAAGGTAGATTGATGAGGGATGTCATTTCTTTTTCTGATTATATAGGTGAGTGAGTGATCACTAAAGTCTTCAGGTAGGGTGCCTGTTTGTTATATCTGGGGTAGGTTATTTATTAATATCCAGTCTAGGATACTTTCCTTGCTGTTAGGCTTATTGATTCTGGTAGGTGAAGAGATCATCTGGATAGAAGGTAAGATTAGAGGAAAAGTGCAGGTAAAACATTTGGTAGCGTGAAAAGGGATGAGAGAGGTAAAGTAGTGGGAGGGTGTATCAATGAGGGACTGAGGAGAGAAGGAATTATTGGATGCAGGGGGAAAAGTGGTTCAGGGAAGATAAGTGCAATAGCAAGACCAGTTTTATTTTAGGTAATCTCATGTGACAGTTTTAAACTGTTTAGGGTGTTTATGGGACCTAATTTCTAAGGGGAGTTGGTTCCAGGATGTGGCAGGTTTATAATTATGGAGGAGGCAGCCAGTTTTGGTCATGGGTTTATAAATCTGTGGCAGGTCTTGGTCAGAGCTACATAGGTGCATCATAGGTGAGCATTTGGATATAATAGATGTAAGGCTGGGACAGAAAAAGGGCAGGTATAGTATTGAGTGAATAATCTGGAGTTAATGTAGTAGGAGCAAGTGGGTAAGTTCTATCCAGTTTAGTTGCTTAAGGGATAGGCAGTGGTGAGACATATAGGTTTGGTTAGCAGTGAATCTGGCCACCTTATTGTACATAGTTTCTAGTTTGGTGAGGAGTGAGGTGTTCAGGTTTGTGAGTATGTGATAGCTGTATAATAGAGTAGGAAGAAGAAATGCATGCAAGAGTGTGATTTTAGCACTGTTTGTTAAGTATTTTTTATTGTTGTAAGGGAGTCCTAGTTTCTGGTGTGTCTTTTTGATACAATTAGTCACATGTAGATTGAACTTAAGTTGGTCATCTATTATGACTCCTAGCAGTTTTGTGTTAGGTTTGACTGTGATAGTGGTGTTGCTGCTAGATAGTATAGTAAAAGATTTGAGATTGGAGAGGTTCTTGGGGAAAAAGAGTAAGAGCTTAATTTTCTTAAGGTTGAAAATACGTTTATTGTCACTGAGTCATGTCTCTATAGTGTTAAATGAAGTCTGGGTAGTAGAGTGGAGGTCAGAGGGATTGTCAGCAATGGTGATAACAGTAGAGTCATCTGCATATTGTATAAGTGATGACTGGGGGCAAGAGGTATGTAGTAGATTAGTAAAAATTGTAAAGAGTAGTGGCCCAAGGATAGATCCTTGGGGAGCTCCCATTTCCACTGTGAGAGGAGGGACTAGAGCAGAGAGACATTTGGCAGATTGCTGGTGATTTGAGAGGTAGCTAGAAAACCAGGAGATAGTAGATGAAGGGAAATTAAGGTTTGATAGTTTAGCCAGGAGAAGAGGATGGGAGACTGTGTCAAAGGGTTTGGAGAGGTCCAGGAATAGACAGAAGACCAGTTTTTTGTTGTCGTGAGCATGGCATATGGTATTGATGAATGATATTAGTGCAGTTGTGGTACTATGTTTGGGACAAAACCCATGTTGAGTGGGTGTAAGTAGATTTTCCTGAAGTAGATAGTGCATAACCTGATTATGAATACATTTTTTCTAAAATAGTTGAGAGGGGAGAAAGAATCGCTATTGGTCTGAAGTTGGATCTGTCAGAGGAGTTTCCTCCTTTGTGTATGGGTAAGATGTGGAATTTTTTCCATATGGAGGGGACATAGGATTCAGTGATAGAGTGACTGATTAAGATAGATACAGGGTAAGCTAGGGGTTCTGCAGCAATCTGTAGGAAATAGGGGGGTAGATTGTCTGCAGATGGAGAGCAGGGTTTAAGTTTTGAGAGAAAGGATTTGATATAGTTTGTTGGAACAGTTTTGAGAGAGAAAGAAAATGATGGGTTATAGGTGGAGAGGTTATTGGTATTGTTGTTAGAGGGGAGAGAGTTTATCAAAGTGGTTATTAATTCTATGAAGTGACAGTTGAAAATGGTAGTGGTTTCTTCAGGTGTCTTGTTTGGACAGGGCTTAGAAGGGGAAGGGTTACCAGGGTGCAATACATGATTGATAGAGTTCCAGAAATTTTTGGGGTCGGAATTTAGGGAAGAGGGGGGTTGATGTAGAAGTTCTTTTTATCATTGTGGATGTGTTTTTTGACTTGGTTCCTGAGTTGTTTATAACTGTGTAATAATGATAGTGTTTTAGTTTTATTCAATAATTTCCATATCCTGTCTCTGTTTTTCATAAGGGCATGAGTATCATTGATAAACCAAGGTGAAGTGTTTGATCTGATTCTGACTGTGCAGAGAGGGGCGAGGGAGTTTAAGATGTTAAGGAAGGTAGAATTGAAAGACTGGACAGCTTCATCAAGAGGGATAGTGGTTAGAAATGACCAGTTGATTCTATAGAGTTGGTCTATAAAGGAGTTGGGGCAGAAGGTTGATAAGTTGCGGGAGGTAAGAAACTTATGGGGCCTGATGGAGTGAGGAGTGTGTCTAATAACTGTGACAGGGCCGTGGTCACTGAGGGCATTAGGTAGGGTCTGTGGATTATGGTAGTATTGGGGATTGTAGACCAAGATCCAATTTAGGAGAGAGCTAGGAAGGTGGGATGTTTTGATATTAGTGGGTGCAGAGATTAATTGCACAAAGCCATGCAAGTTGATGAAAGAGGATGAGTTGGGAGATTGATGTGCAAGCCAATCAATATTTACATCACCAAGGATAAGGGTTTTATTATGGGTGGTTAGTGTGAGGTCGGAGATAATGTTCTCAAGTATGCTAATGTTGTCTCCAGAAAGAATATAGATTGGTACTATGGTAATGGTGGTGTAGTTGTTGAGTTTGAAACTGGCCAGTAGAAGTTCAGCTGGTGAGAAGGTGGGAGTAGAAATGTTTGGACTTAAGAGAGTGAGGTGGTTGGAGTATAGTATAGCCACTCCTCCACCATTTTTTTTTTTTTGCTTATCGAGTCTGAGAATGTTGTAACCAGGAGGAATGATTTCACTGTCATGGTTGTGTGGTTTCAACCATGCTTCAGTGATGGTGATTATGTCTGGTGTGAAATTTGCCAACCCGGCATGGAATTTATGAATCGTGTTAACTGTACTCCTAAGGTTCAAGGAGCACAGAGTTGCCTGGTTTTTTTTTTTGGGAGGGAGTGGTTGGTAGGATTGGGTGGTTGAGTAGTAGTTATTGGGGTAGAGAAACAGGGGCCAGGGTTTGGATGAATATCTCCTGAGAAGAGTATAGTTTTGTAGTGGAGTAGTTGTTTGACTAGGGGGTGCTTTATTTTTTCCTTTGAGGAGGTGGACAGAAAAGGAGGTAGCTTAATTTTTGGAAGAGGAGTGGTGAGGGGAAATAGATGGGCAAATTGAGAAATATTGGTGGGGCTTTATAGAAGAGTTCATTGTCATATTAGCAGGATAGAAATAGGGTGCAGTTAGTCGTGCATGGTAGGAGGTGAGAAAGTAGAGGATATGTAGTAGGAGTAACAAGAAACAGGTTTGAGATTTAAAAGTCATGATGAGAAGTAGAGGAGATAGAAAGGATATGAGGGAGATGGGGTATAGGTTAGTGGTATATGGAGAGGGTAAGCAAGTTGTAGAGAGGGAGAGTGTATGGAGGAGGTGTGTGTACTGGAGGAAGTTGAGGGGTATGGTTTAAGTGGATAACTATAAAGGAAATGATATGGGGGGTGGGTGGGAATGGGGGTGGGAGAGGAGTGAAGTGAGCCTGAGCATAGCGAGGGTGAATGAAGTGGGGCTACACTCAGGTCTCAGAAAACAGACTAGTGGTTTGAAAGACAGCCAAAAAAAACAACTATCTGTTTGTTGCCACTTTAGCTGCAAAGGATTCTGAGGAAACAGTAAGATTAACAGTTGTATTATAAATTGTATAAACAGGGGAACACAGATGAAACAAAAATATATGCAGAGAAAGGTAGGTCTGGGGGGCAGGGATCAAGGAGATCAAGTATGCAGGGGGATGAGAAGCGGGGATTTATGGTGTTTCGAGGTAGCGTGCTCACAGGGAGTTATCAGCTATCTGTGAATTGTTAGTTTAATACAAAAAACTGGAACAGAATGGAGACTGTAAAATGCCAATAACCACAAGTAAAAAATGGTCTAGGTCACACTGGAAATGGCTGAAAGTTAATTTATTTTTAAAAGACTTAATACACAAGCGCTTTCACCCTGCCACAATGCAGGGCTTTTTCAAGTGAATGAAACTAACTACAGAATTTTCTGTTTAAGTATCCTTGATCCCCTAAAAGGCACCAAATGTTTTTAAAGATACATACCCTCCCCTTATTTAAAATATCAACAGAAGAAGTTTAATACATTTCATTGTGTAAAATGCATATTTATAAATCACTTGGTTTGAAATGCAGCATCTCAATTTGAGTTAAAGTAAAATGTTTAGAAACCAGAACAGCAATCAAAATAAAAATAAAAATAATAATAAGAGTAAACCTATCCTAATGTGTTGATGTGTTAATGTGAAACCACAGTTTCTTTGCTTTTTAGCCAGATATGGTTTAATGGAAATATGGTCATTTAGACCCGGGGGGTTGGTTGCATTCAGTTGTATCTTCCAGTATGTTTCCCTACAACTTAACCAATGTTTCCAATCTCCCCCCTAGGTTCCATTAAAACTTGTTCTAAAATTCCAAAAAGAAACCCAGTATGACCAGTTTCCACATGAAAGTGTCTATAAAGTCCATTGTATAGATTTTTCCTCCTAATGTTGTAAGTATGTTCATGTATACATTTACTCAGTGTTCTGTCAGATTTTCTAATGTAAAAACTAGGCATTCTTTACATAGGGCTAGATAAACTATACCCCTAGTCATACTATTCCACTTCCTGAATTTTATGACACTTTTCACACTATTATTCAATACTACTTGTTCCTTAAATATGATGTACTTACAATACCCACACCTTCTACACCTTCTAGTCCCGAAGCTTCCTTGGTTCTTAATATCAGTTTTATTTTTCTCAAAGAGTTTTTTTAGATTGGCCCCTGTTTTAAAAACAAAATGAGGGGTCTCACCCAGTTTGTCTGCAATGTCTTGATTAAATTTTAACATTTTACAGTTTTTCTCAATTAAACTCTTAATTTATTTTAAAACATTACTGCATTGGATCACTAGTGCCCTTTCAAAATGCTGTTCATTATCCTGGTGGCCCATGGGATTATGTTGAGTGTCTCCTAATAAGGGCATATATTTAACACGCCATCCTTCTGAAACTTCCATGGCCACCCCTTCTATTAAGTTGTTTGGATAGCCCCTGTCCATAAAGAACCCAGATATCAGTTCTATTTCACATAAAAAGTCATTCCTATCTGAAGTCATTCCAGCAGCCCTAACCATCTGAGCTGTTACTATACTGCTTTTCTGTTTCCAGTGGTGTGCACTGGTGTATGGGAGGTATGAGTTACTGAATTTGTCTTTGCAGTATATCCTAGATTTCAACCATCCTTCACATTTATCCAACCTAACATCTAAATAATCAATCCTGGTGAAATCAAATTTATATGTGAACTTTAGAAAACTGGCAGTGGAGTTTAAATATTCAATGACGGTGGTTAAAGTTTACTTGGGTCCATACCATATTACCAAAATATCATCCAAAAAGTGACAGTATAACTCAATTTGTTTCCAATAAACAAAACTAAACAGATGTGATATTTCCTATTTTAAAAGGACCAAATTAGTGTATATGGGGGCACCTGCTGCCTCCATAGCTACGCCTTTAATTTGTTTGAAGGCCTCCCCTTCAAAATAAATATAATTGTTCTCCAATACTATCCTCATAAATTCCACCATTACATCTACATCCACCTTGAGTGAAGAGCCCTTTTCACTCATTAGTGCAGAAAACATATCCAAACCTTCCTCTTCCAGTATACACGAAAATAAATCGACCACATCAATGGTCAGAAAGCACACTTCCCCTTCATATGTTGCAGATGTTAAACTATGCAGGAAATCCAAGGAGTCATTCAGTAAGTGTTCGTAATCATTCATTATATGTTTTATAGAGTGGTCCAGAAATCTGGCTATAGGGTAGGTTTTTGATTCTTCCCCTGAGACAATAGTTTTATAGGGTGGGTTGATGGTACTCTTATGAATCTTGGGGGATACTGAAAAATGAAGCAATTCTAGGCTTCTTCATCTGCAGTATCCTACCCACCATCTGGTCTAATCTGTTTTCCAACATCAATTCCTCTATTGCCAAATCCACTTTTCTATATGAAATATTTATTTGATTTATGGATACTGGCACATACACACTAGTGTCATTCAACATTTCCAAAATTTTACATGAATAGTCAATAGCATTAACCAAAACCATTCCTCCCCCTTTGTCAGGTTTCATAATGTGAATTTCCCTATGCACCATTAACTATTACAACATTTCTTTCTCCTTAATAGTTAAATTGGGTTTATACCCACATTTTTTCTTTATGTTTTTATTGGTACTAAGTGTGTAAATATCAGATGCACATACTGCTTCAAAAACCTGTAGTGCTGGGTGTAAAGGTGGGTTATAGGTACTAGCTTGCCTAAAATTGTGTTGCTGGTCAAATATTAAAGCAAAATTCAACTTTCTAACAAATTGTTTTAGTTCAATCAAAGTGTCACACACATCAAAACCCCTAGTTGGAACAAATTTAAAACCTTTTTCAAATAGTTGAAAATGTTCCAGTTTAATCTCAATCCCACTCAGGTTAAATATCTTAAAGCCGTTGTAGGACAGAGTCACACCATTGTCAATTATTGTTATACCTTCCCTTTCTTTTTGGTCTTTCCTTGGTTCTTCCCTTTCCCTTTGTCTGTGGAAAAATCCTACGCACTCACATCTTCATCGTCTCCCACAGCTGAGTGTGCAATAAAATCTAAACCAACTTTGGGGTCCAGTGGGTTTGGTGTCTTCAACTCAAAACTTGGCTCACTAGCATTGTTACTTTCATGTAGGCCACAACATTACTACCCTCATTAACATCTACATTCACTAATCCGCCATTTTGATTTTTCTCCAAACAATTTACTCCCCCAGCATTCAAAGTTTCATGTACATTTCTTCTGTTTAATCTACCTTTAAATATATATGCTTTATTATCCCTGTACTGGTTTAGATCTCTAACTTTTTTTGCTTTCTTTTAAAAACATCTTTACATTTCTTATCCACACGTATAAAACAATATTCATAGACATCTTTGTAGAATTCAAATAGTAAATTGCTTCTAATAGCCTTATTTAACCTCTCAGCATCTTTTAGAAAAATTTCTCCTTTTTTCTTTGAGAATTTTAACATTAAAGACATCATTTTAAATCTACACTTGTCAAGTATTTCATTAAATGCTTGAATCATGCCATTGTCGTACATAAAACTTTCTGGGTATTTACATACATGTAATCCATGTGGCACAATATGCTTATTTAAACACTCCTCAGTATATATAATATCCAAGTTTATGTTTTTAATTCTAAAAGTTTGTTCTCCAAGTCCCTGATTCCTTGCTTTAAGAAAGCCATAGCTACAGAACAATTGTGATTAACATAAACATTAACAAACTGAAAATCGCTAAGGAAACTAAGACACTTCAATTATTTGTCAATATTTCTATTAATTTGGTCAGTGGAAGTAGTTGGCAATGGGACTACTAACCATGACATACAGTTTTAGGGAACTGCAAGCATTTGAAATTCACCCTTACAGTGGGAATGACATTTCACAAACCATTGCAATGCTTAGCGTGCAAACTCCAGACTCATTATACTTGAAGAATACATATCTTACCAAAGTCCATCAGTTAGACCTCTATTTATCCGAAACATCACAGTATCCTATGTGTATAAAATAGTATCATATGTGTCCATAGTAGCATTCTACTAGTTTTGCATGAAATGCATACCAGCACCTTGCTGCGTTAAGTCTTGTACACCTATGACTGAATAGCAGATTGCAACCCTTATTACCTGAGTTTTTCAGGAAAATGTTTGTAACAGTCTGAAAGGTTTGAAATTGATTGTATCACTAGATGGGAAAGTTGCATGCTGACTAAAGTGAACTTTGAAAATGACTGCGCTTATCTAGAACAAGGAGATTCTGATGAGCTTGGTTATGCATTGCTATTGGAATTGAATGCCTTGCACTTTTTTTTCTGTATGTTATATCCTCCATTTTAATAATAAAAAAGAATGCTAAAATAGTAAAAAAATGTTACCTTGTCATAACTTCAACTATTTCAACATTCATATGACTGCATTCATATTTTCTTTAAAATAATTTTTCTTTAGCTAACGTACCTTTAATGGATACAAACCATTTACATAAATCAAGCAACTCAAAACGAAGATTTGCTACTTAAAATTCAGCATACACAATTTAGTTTTATACTCAAAAGAAGAACATTATGGTGATAGAGTAATTCAGATATCTATTATATGTCTGTATAACTTGTGACATCAAATAGCATCAATACATAGTTTGCCCTTTACAAATATGTGTTCAAATGTCTATTACACATTCTAATAATATGATAATATTATAAGATTTTACATCAACATTAATGCTTGACTCTGAAGTGTAGCCACAAACAAGATTATAGGCCATACTTGCATTCTTCTGGTGTTTAACCAAAGGTTTTAAGATCAAACATGATCCCATCACTGATGGCTTCGGTTTGCTCTATGAGATGGTAAGCATGGATACTATTCTTTCAACACATATTTCCACATTAAAACTGGTGGCATCTAAAAAGGACTAAAAACTTTGGAGCTGTAGTTTAGTAACTAAAGTGGGATTATTCAAGAGTGCATTAAAATCCCAAAGAATGTAAAATTGTTAATTTCAAAATTTTATCTTTCATCTGTTGAATAATTATTTCAGAATTGTATTAAAATACTCTACAAGAATAGAATGCTTTTTAAGTTTAAAGTATATAAAGTTACTTTTGTTTGAATTAAATGGATAAGGCGTGCTTATTTATTTCAGGTGACATTAATTAAAACCAATTTACACTGAAATCTGAATAACTATTTAATTCATATCCAAATATGGTGTTCAGAGTTTAGTAGACTAACTAAAAGTCATGATTAACCTCATCATGTTTGGAGTCAAGGAGTGTTGCTTCTTGTTTAGAAACAAAAGTTCATGAACTGACAAATTCACTAATTCAAAATGTGATTATTTTGGGGGTTCTTGTTATAAATGCTATAGTTTTCCTCTGATGTTATGAAAGAAAGGACAAAGACAAATATTTGTTACGAAAAACCTAGATAGATAGACAGATATATTTCTAAGTAATGACAACTTTCCATGTGAGTAGGTGGGCATAATAAGATGCAGAGAGTGTGTGTGTGTGTGTGTGTGTGTGTGTGTGTGTGTGTGTGTGTGTGTGTGTGTGTGTGTGTGTGTGTGTGTGTGTGTGTGTGTGTGTGTATTTGGTGGGGGGCTATAACTACACAGTTAACATTGTGAGTTTTCTGTATTCCTGAATACAATATAAACACTTATTGAAAACAAATGCCCAATTGTATTCTTTGATTTATGTTTTGCTCATTCCTATCCAAATGCTCACTGTTAATTTGGAAACCTCATGTAAAGCTAGGTATAGTTATTAATGTCAAGATTGTCTCAAATCAATAAAGCCGGTCTTGATAAATTTTGCTATACTGAGTAATGTCACCTTTACAAACAAGCATGACTAGAAAGCTACTGTTATGGATACATTTTAATTCCTTTTGTAATAATATTTTATTTTTTTCTCAATTAATGTAAATATAGAAGTTAGTAAGATAGATGTTTGTATGTCAGTGTGCATTGGATGTTGGGTAATTAAAGGATTTTTGTTTCATCTGACTGAAGATATTCTAACAAAATACACCTAAGTTCTTTCAATATATTTAGATGACAGTTGAATTATTCTTTGTTGGTTTAGGTAAAACAAAAGTAAACTCGTTTCTTAAAGCAGATTATACAATTGCCATGTGTCACATTCTTTATGAAATGTTCCTGTTGTTACTGAAATTTACTTCATGCTGAAGCACACTTGGTGGGATTCTGAAATGCATATCACAGCGTGCAGTCCTGTCTGTAGCAGGACAATTCAGTGCATATTGAAGGAGAATTTCAAAGACTACTGTAGAGCTACTGTGGTAAGAAGGGTCTGGTTTATAGTACCATGATGATCACTCTGGAGAAAGCTGCATGCTAACGGGGCAGTGGGGGAGGGAGGTAATGTTAATGTAAAGTAGCCATGCATGTTTCCTTGGAGCTTTCACCATGAATTAACTAGATGCATAAAGTAATTCAAAGAAAAGCCCTAATGGTCTAATTTGGGATGAAGCATTAAAAATTAACACTGGTTTTTGATGGAATTTATATTTAATCGAGCACACCCATTGTCGACTGGCAAAACATCATTGTGAAAATTCAAACAGAAATACACCGAAAGTTGAAGGTAACCAGAATGAATGCAACTAGTCCACATAGGTATAAAAATCCAAATTTTGGATTTTTATACCTACGTGGACTAGTTGCATTCATTCCAGTTACCTTCAGCTTTGGGTGTATTTCTGTTTGAATTTCTGTCTACCTCGCTTTGGGTCTGTTTGGGAAGGAATTTTGATCATTGTGAAAATGTTGAAAGTGCTGATGTCGACATGCCTGTACACATGCACCAAGAAACAGCTGTGGTCCCCAACACACCTGATAATTATATGTACTAACTACTCCAAGATCACACAAACATGGGGGATGGACATATTCCCCACCCGCAGGAATTGTCAATTAGCTGCTTATTCACTGACATGCATTCAAATGAGCAGCTGTCTATACACACACACACACACACACACACACACACACACACACACACACACACACACACACACATACAAAGTCAGTATAATCCATTATTCCCATATGCATATATCTATCTATATCTATCTATCTATCTATCTATCTATCTATCTATCTATCTATCTATCTGTCTATCTATCTATATAAAATGGGGTGGGTTGGTATAATGGTTAAGGTCTTCACCTCATAGATATAAGACACAGAGTTTGATTTTGACCTCTGACTATTGGCTGTGTTTGTTAATAGTCTGCAGACTGATAGCCTAGTGTTTACCTTTAGGCTCAGGTTTTACCATAATGGTTAAAGTGTTTACCTCACAGACAAAGTGGGATCTATATCAGTTTGTTGAAGATTCACTTTCACAAACTTTTCTTCATTGACCCAAAACCACCAAACGTTCAGATCTGCGAACGTTCATATCCAAAAAATACTTTACCAGGGAAAAGAAGCATTTGGCCAATACTACACTGAAACACACACCACAGTATGTCAAACCCATCCAAGTGGGGGGCTGCACCCTCCACACCCCCAACTATATAGGGAAAATTTGAGCTGTTGGCCAACTGCTTCCTTTCCCTGCTTAAGTCTTTTGTGAATGTGAATGTTCGCAGAACGGAATGCTCGGTGGTTTTGGGTCATTGAAGAAAGATCCCTGGAAGTGAATCTTCATCAAATTGATATAGACCCGACAAAATATTTAGGGTTTGATTCTCACAATTTATGGAAATTGGCTATGCTTAAAATGGCCCACATGCAGTGCTAGCCTAGTACTTTTCTATGAGCCTATACAAATATAGATAGATTAATAAGCAGATACATACACATGGGAACAAATTCATAAAAGTTACTTAGATTTTCAAATGAATAAGCAGCACAGAGATATACACTACCATGGTGGGCTATCAGCAGCTATGCTACATGCTAATGAGGCAGTCCAGGGAAGATGCAAATGATAAATAAACATGTGCTATCCTTAACAACTGCCTGCAATATGACATTTACACAGCTGAGTGGTTCTGTATGACCACTCCTAGCTGGACATGGTAAACAGCATGGCTAAAAGGCCATGGTCATCCATGGCATAAGAGTATACACTCACAGTATTATGGCATAAGGTAAGTGCTGGGGAGTATAGTGGTAAGGTAGTATTAGGAGGTGTGTGCAGCACTGTATGTTTGGGACTCCATGTGTGAGTGTTTTGTGCATATTCCTAGGGGCAGCAGTAGGAGGAGTTATTGAGGAGTTAAGTTAACTTGGTACATGTGTGTGCATGTGTGTGTGTGTGTGTGTGTGTGTGTGTGTGTGTGTGTGTGTGTGTGTGTGTGTGTGTGTGTGTGTGCGCGAGCATGGGTGAATGGAATAAATATGTGAATGTGTGCCTATTGGGGGGGTTGGGCTGTTGTACTTCCACACACCTCTGGACTATTGAGCAAAGCCGGCGACATTTGGTGGGGGAAACCACTAGCCGCCAGGGAAAAATGTTTATACTCATGCTTGAGTGGCACTTATATGCAATGTCATTCAGTGGGAACACTAGACACAAGGTATGCTATTAAACAGTGTGTCTTGATGGCATGCTTCTTAATAGTAGTAGTAAAAGGATTCCAGCACTTTTCTCTGCCACATCCCCACTAAATATTAGTCCTATGCTCCACCACTAGACACCACTGATACTATGTTAAAAAAAAATAACCATAAAAAGACAGCTGCAAATGTGTGTATGAGTTCAAACCCTGAATTTTTGGTCAGTGAACCTCAGCACTAACCCACTATGCTAATTGAAAACTTAGTGCAATATTTATTTTTTGACATATGAGGATCTTAGGCATTATTCAATGCTGGAAGCAGTTGTGACATATAAGGGGGTGGGACTAGAAACCTTAAGTATACCCCTAAGCCTTCTATTGCAAGACATTGATACAAAGTCACAGTCATGAGGAGGTTTTATTGATTTCCCCAACAAATTTGAAACAGTAGGACAACAGCTTTTGGATGGTCATGCACTTTACCGATGGCTGTGAAGTGTTAAACTTAAATGTCTCATATTGAAGATTGACTATAGTGATGCATTAATTACTAGGACAGGGAAAAATAAGATGTCAGGACATTCTAACAATAGGGACAGGTATGGGGCATGTGGTATGTGTTCTTTATGTAGTTTACTGTATGATATTGTGTGTGGGTGAGTGACAGAGGAGTGGGTACCTGTGCTTAAGTGATGTGGCCTCCACTGTTAACTACTACAGGGCAGTGTTGAATCTGCACTCTCTGTCATTAACAGCCATTCACCGACAAACAAATTAGTCATTATACCATGACCCCCCATTAATATTCCAAAACGTGCACGCTGATTGGCCAGCATGCACGTTGTAAATCGACTTATACTAATGGAAAAAGGTCCGGTCGCCTGGACTTTTTCCATTAGTATAAGACTCTTTTAAAACACTGTCTCGCTATGTTAAAAGAGTTTAACATAGCGACACAGGCTTAAAAAAAGTGATGGAGATCTCCATTGCTTTTTTTAAAGCTGTCTCGCTATGTTAAACTCCTTTAACACAGCGACACAGTGTGTAAAAAGCAACGGAGATCTTGCTTTCTCCGTTGCTTTTTTTAAACCTGTCTCTCTATGTTAAATGGGTTTAACATAGCGAGACAGCTTTAAAATAAGCAACGGAGATCTCCGTTGCTTATTTTAAAGCTGTCTCTCTGTGTTAAACCCATTTAACATAGCGAGACAGGTTTTAAAAAAAAAAGCAATGGAGAAAGCAATATCTCCATTGCTTTTACTGTTCACTATGTTAAATGGGTTTAACATAGCGAGACAGCTTTAAAATAAGCAACGGACATCTCTGTTGCTTATTTTAAAGCTGTCTCGCTATGTTAAACCCATTTAACATAGCAAAACAGTAAAAAGCAATGGAGATCTTGCTTTCTCCGTTGCTTTTGGCCACAGCTCTGATGTACTGCGTGGGCATGTGCAGTACATCAGAACTGCCGCGGATACCAGACAGCTGCGGAAGGGCAGCAAAGAGGCATTATACAATGCCATTATTTAAGAAAAGTAATTATTTCTTTTCTTAAATAATGTCATAGTATAATAGCAATAACCCACTTCTGGGTGTGGGTAATGCGGGCTTTACCCACGGTTGTCTTTGTTTGGTCCCTCGGGCTTCGCCCTCTGGACCAAACCACACCAACCGTGGGTAAATCCCGCATTACCCACACCCAGGCATGGGTTATTGCTATAATAATGATGTCTGTCTTCATTGGAGCTAACATGTTTCTGAACTGCAAATGTCCACATTGTATAGAAAAGTTCTTTTCACTGCAGCCCGTTAAGTAATTGATGAGGATCTTTAGGAATACCCAGGATGCTGATATATGACACAACATACCATTTTGGCATCATCGGATGCTGACAACTTTTACAGCTTAAATTTCTTATGAACTAAAGCTAAACTGTAAAGATTCTGTGACACTAGCTCAGTTGTCTAGTTTTCATTGTGTAAGTAGTGTAAGAGACTTAATTTAATATATTTACAATACAAATAATGTTTAATTATTTTTCTTAGAGGCCTAACATATTAAGCATTATTTGCATATTATTTGTGAAACAATAATTATCAGAACTGCAAAAATTCTTAACTATTCCCATTTTCATAAATTCTAACACTATATCATCTAGTTTACCTCCATTGCTTGATGTACCATTCTTCCTAGGAAAGAGTTTATTATTTGTTGATGCAACAGTCTCCTGAAGGATAAATTGCATAAACTAATGTAGAGAGTTATTAATGGAGGATATTTCAAATCATTAGTTTTGAATTTCCCAGAGCCTGACAAATGTTGTCTTACTTGAATCTGCAATGAAAGAAAAATAGTATGACACAAATTCAGAGAGTAATAATGCTGAATGAGGTTTGTACATTGCATTTGTCTTCATATGTTTTGTCTTTTAATGTATGCTGATTATAGGGGTGAGGAGAGTGGCCATATACTAATATGTAAACCTTAATGCATGACTTCCTAAACTAACTAATGAAACACAAAGTAACTGCAGTTTCCATTAACAATCTTGCTCTGATGAGAATTATATAAAAAGATTAAGTGAAGTAAGAGGCATATGCCAGTCCCCCATCAAATCTGGCTTTTGTTTTAAATTAAGTTACAAGTTTCTGAACTCCAAATACAGCCATGTTTGAATAGAGGGAAGTGGAGGCTATAGCATAGTTGAAGCTATATTATTTTCTTGAATATATTCTAATTATCCAATATGATCAAATGTTGTTTAATCTAATAGCACACCTGTCATACCATGAAGCATAATTGTGACAATTCTGCATTTGCCTGTAGGGGATGATGCAGAATATACTTCCTAAAAACTATTTTAAGAAGTCTGTTATACTCTGCTTTTGTCATCTGAATTTCTATATGACTTTATTGATTTTTAATTCTTTTTTAATTCCATTAAAATACATTATAAGGCATGAAGAAACAGAATTAACTACTCAAATAAACAGAATAAAGTCAAATACATTTTCCATCTTACTTACTCATTGCTCTTACCAATCTTAGCTTTTTTGTAATCAAACTTAAGCCTGTACTATTCTATGGAAGTCAGTGTTCAAATTGTATGATTATTTAATAATATGATAATATATTACCTTATTTTACTTTATATAAGTCATTTGTGCTTTGTTTTTCTTTTAGTAAGTTTGCCATTTTTGATAAACAATTGGTGAGAACATAAAAGCCTTACTAATAGAACCAATTATTGCAACAGGGCCCTTGCAACAGTAATGGGTAAAAAAAAAATAACACACAAGAATTAAATCACACACTTTTTACTCATGTTTATCTACAACACTCTCACTGTTTTGTGCTCAGTAGAGTAATGTGAATGTATGCAAAGGGATTTAGAATCACTGTGTGCACATTATGCTAGCAATTTAGCAAAACAATGTGTGATTCAAAAAGTACTAAGAAGACTATATATGTATATATTTATGTATATGTATGCTTATGTATTATGCAAAATCTGAAGTATATAATTGGGCTCCTGTTGCAAAAAGTGCACTCAATATATTTGTTGAATACTAGCAAATCCACAAACTACAATGTGTGAACAAATACACAGAGAGCATGGGCAGTACTGGCAGAGTACTTGCAGCAGGATGCATAGCTTTGCAGGCTTACATAACAATAGTACAGATAACTACTGGCAATCAAATATCAAATCACTCAGACCTAGCACACAGTGAGCATGTCACAGTAAATACTGATTGGGAGTGCCTGTCTGTCTTATAACAGAGGCTGACGTTTGCAGGAGAGCTAAATCTATGCAGTAATACTAATATACACTCACAGTATTATGACAACAGTCAGGACAGAGCACACCAGGTATTTCAAATAATGTGCATAATGCAATGACCTAAAAAATAAATGCAATCTATGAAACACAAATAACAGACAGGCAGCTGTGACTAGACATGGTGACATGTACACATCTAATATGGGTTATAATCTAGCAACTAGGACAGCTGACATCCACCATGAGATAAGCTATTATTATCCTGTTACCTTATCAACATGTATTATATATTATATGCAAGTATCACAGATTACATGTAAAGATGAAGAATATGTATGCCAAAGTACAGAGGATTATGACTGGGTCCCTGATCATAACCAGCTTAGTATGTGTTCAAGACTTGCATGCCAAAAGACTGAGCTCAAGCGCAAAGCTTGAGAGGTGAATCTTGGCATCACAATCAAGAGCACATAAAAAAGGCTATGACTGGTGAAACTATCATAATTCTTTCCAAATCAAAGAAATTAGTTTGGTCCCTGCATTACTAATTAGAGAAACAAACAAAAGAAAGGAAGAGAATCTGTAGGACTGCAAGGGGCTTCTCCAAATTTTAATGCTGATAAAGCACTTATTGCTGTCAAACAGACAGAAGTACACATCTCAGACAAACAATCAAATCTAGGGCAATTTTTAAATGTTGATGTACTTCATTTAAAAACGTATCAGGGGGATTCAATAAACTACATGTAGGCTTAGCACAAAGCCTCTATGATGTTTATGTGTTAGCGCAATGAGCAGCAGTGCTAATTGCATATGCATGCCATTCATTGTGCTTACATGGATACAAGCACAGTTTCAGGGTCAGCAACATTGCTGCAAGCCAGGAAACCAAGAAAAGCAGCAGGAACACCTTCAGGCATGCAGACATGTTTACTGTCACTCGTCTGGTCCTTATAAAACAGATGAACATCTGTGGGTTCTGTCTGAGCAACTTTATTATGTACAAACCCATCTGGATTGGGGCTTAACAACTTTAACTTAGATCAACTTACAAAGTAACTAGCTATCACACTCATACATGCTCACTCTCTGGCTGCTCTCTCAAAATGGCACTGAAGACAGCATGTGCTTGTTATTTATATGCACATGCTGTCCTTGAAATGCTTCTTAAAGGTACAACACACACACACTATTCTACATCCTCCCTCTTTGAGAAATGAGTCATGCATTATTGATGACATTAATTGACATGCAGTTGATACAAAATAATTCTTTGTCATGAAATTATACAGAACTAAATACATATAAACAATAATGTCCAGGTTGTTGTGTATTTCACACTATGTCTTGAAATACAACCAAATCATGTGACAAAGAAATTAGAATTAGGTCTAGCAACTGGGACTGTCTCTGCTGAATGCTCAACTTTGGGGACATCAGGAACATCATCAGGAACAGAAGTAGAAGTTAAGACATGTTCTGTAACAGGAACATTGTCTGAATTGTTCTGAGATCTAGAGTCTGTATCACAGGAACAATGCTGTGATATAATTTTCTATACAGGATGAAGTTGTCTGTGATTTCTCCTGTACTCCACACCCTCCGATTCCATAAAATAGGATCTCGGCTCGGCACATATACCTGCTACTTGACCAATCCAGTCAAAACCTTTCATTGTTTGTATCCTCATTGTCTCTCCTTCTTTCAATGGAAGAAGAAATCTGCTCGATTTATCATAGCTGGTCTTCTGGAAAGAATGCTTTCTGAATAGTTGGGCTCTGATTGTTCTGCTATTCTTAGCTTTAGGCCTCAACAGACTGGAACTGATAGGTAATGTTATTCCGGTTTGGCTAACCAAGAAAACTACGTAGAAGCCAGGAACTAAAGAACGTAGAACCTCTACAGATCCAGATCTTCAAGCCAGCAAAAATAAAAATAAAAAGCAAGTGGTGAATGTTACTTCTTTTGAGGTAAATTTACCCAATTCACAGCAAAATAATCTCCAAACCAGCGTGGTAAATCTCGTTGAACTTTTAATAAGCAGAAAAACTGAAGACAGACATGATGAAACACAAGCGCTTTCGCCCGGTGATACCGGGCTTTTTCAAGTACAACCATCTTTGAATTAAAATGGACTTAAATAGTCTGCCCAACACAAATTGATTAATAAAAATATTAACTTAATTAAATAATTATTCAATTTAATCTGAAATATGCGAGTTAAAAACACTACAAACTGTGATATACACACAATGTACTTCACTACATAATACTTCAAGTGTAAAGAACATAGTAAATTAATGGATGCATAAAAACAGCTTGCTTTTCAGCGTATTGCTTTTTACAAAAAATAAAGTTAAAAATGCTTAACCACTTTTTTTTAAAAGCTTTTTAAAACAAACATTGTACATTGTTACTTTTATTAACTCCAACTGGTAAAAATGCAGGATATAAATGAACCTGTACCAAACCGTAACCCTAAGCAAGTTAATCTCCTACGTACAATTAAAAGTGCATAGTGTTAATGTAAACTTCATTCAATTAAAAACTGAATTGATTATCCAAATATGTGATTCTCAGTTATGCATTAAAAAAGATAAATATTAAGTAAATACACAAGTGAAAGTGTGTTAAGCCAGCTAAACAACTAGTCTCTTTGATGCATGTTCTTCTAGAATACATATGTCAGTAAAAAGTTATATGCTGACCAGATATAGCTGTACCATAAAATATTTCAAACATATGTTTGCCTAGAAAGAATTCTCTGAGCAGGCGAGCCTAGTATATCGGCACGAGGTATGTTTCTGAGAGTGAGTAAATTCAAAAAGATATCAGTATTATCACACTTTGACTTCTCTAGTAATTGCTTTGCACTCTGTAATGCATGTTCAGCTAGTCTGTTTGATGCTGGGCATTATGGACTACTAGTAACAGGTACAAAGTCCCATTCTTTTGCAAATTTCTGAAACAACTGACTGTAAATTGGGTACCATTGACAGAAATAACTTTGTGTGGACTACCATGCCTGAGAAATTATGTTTCAACTCGGTAATAACAGCAGTGGATGTTAGGTTAGGTAGTAAAGCAATCTAAAACCAGTTTGAATAAGAGTCTAGCAACACTAAGTAATGCTGATTGTTCCAGTCAAATATATCAGTAGCTGCTGTTGAGCAAGGTAGTTCAGGAACTTGGCTTAGCTGAAGTGGTTCTTTATGCAAATGTGGTTTAGTACTATTGCATACTGAACAAGAAGAATGTACTTTATCAATGTCGTTTACTGGGGAAGGCCAAAATATCAGTCCTCTCGCCCTTCTTTTATCAGATTTGGAAACTGGGTGACCATGATGCAAAATCTGAATATATTCACATTGTAAGGAAGCAAGAACAACAATTTTATGACCTTTGAAAATAATGCCATATTCCATTAACATCTCATCTCATAGGTTCATAGGTTCATATGTAGGTACTAGGCTATCGGCCTTAGGGCCTAAGTAAGCCTAGCCAACAAGGTTCTCTGGCTTACGCCACCCAAGAAAGTCTTTTTCCTGTGCCACTATCAAGCAGAGACACATGTTTGCACTTCAGGTGGTACACTAGATTGCTTTGACAGCCATCCAATATTAATGAATTGGTTTAGCTTTTGTAAAGGTGGATCAGTCCTTGTATAATTTCTCAGCTCGTTGAGTCTCATGGTAGAAAAATTATGCAATTTCATGACATCAAAGTCAAAATTCTCTGCATTAAGCTACTCTGTTGTATTTCTGGGTAATTTGGAAAAGGTATCAGCCAGATAAAGAAGATTACTTTTTGTATAGACCATTTTGAAATTGTACTTTTGCAATTTGAGCATCATTGTTTGTAATCTCACTGGAGTGGAATGCATAGGCTTCTTAGAATAGTAACTAGAGGTTGGTGATCAGTTTCAATCTGAATAGCTCAACCATAAATATAACAATGACACTTTGAACATGCAAATACTATTGCCAAAAATTCTTTTTCAATTTGAGCATATTGCATTTCAGTCTGGGTAAGAGTTCTAGATGCATAGGCTACTGGTTTGAAGAATAACTGTACCAAGACCAAATTTTGAAGCATCACAGGAAAGAGTTACTGGTTTATTGACATGATAGTATCTTAATGTAGGTAGGGTGGCAATTTTCTGCTTAAGGTATTCAAATGCCCTCTTCTGCTGTTCCAACCAAGACCATGGAACATTTTTGCATGCCAACTCTTTTAAAGGTGCTGTCAACTCACTGAAGTCTGGTATAAACCTGCCTAAATAGTTGACCATATCAAGCAAACATTGTAGAGCTTGAACATTACCTGATGCTGGTATATCTAGAATGGCTGCTTGCTTGGATGGGTCTGGATGCAAGCCAGTGCTAGTAAATAAATGACCTACATATGTAACTTCTGGTAGTTTGAATTTGCACTTTAGAGAATTGAGCTTCAAGTTCACTTCATGTGCTCTGTCAAGAGCTTTCCTAAGATTTTTGTCATGCTCTGCTTCACCATTACCTCCAACCAATAAATCATCTACTATAATGGCACAAGGATAACCTGAAAACATTTTCTCTATTGTATGCTGAAAGCCTTCACTTACAACATTTATTCCAGATGGCATCCTGGGTAATTTATATCTTCCAAATGGGGTACTGAAAGTAGTAAGTAGTGAAGATTTGCGATCAAGCATCACTTGCCAAAATTAACTTTATGCATCTAAGATAGAAAAAACAGTGGCAATCGGTACTAGGGCTGCAACTTCCTCAACTGTATGGACAGGATGATGTGGTGTCTTTAATGCTTTGTTCAAATCTCTTGGGTCGATGCATATTCTGATTTCATCTGAGCCTTTTTTGGGGGCTGCTACCATGGATGACACCCATTCAGTATGTTATGTAACTGGACAAATTACACCTTGCTGCACCATGTATCTAATTGGACCTTGACTTTGTCCTGTATAGCTACTGGAACTTTTCTTGCTTGTCTGACTACTAAACTGACCTCTGAGTCTAACTTCATAGAGTACACAACTTAAAGTTTGCCTTACTTGTCATTGAAAACATCAGCATACTCTGAGAAAATAGCTTCAGTAAAATTGGCACTGAGACATGTGCTTATATGATGAACGTCTTTGCTAAAGGAAGCAGATTTATTCTCAAACTGTCTCTGAGACCCAATAATGATTGCACATGTCTTTTGACTACATAGAATAGTAAGCTGTAGCAGTTCCTAGCCAAACATGAAAGCACTTCTGAGCCTTTGGTTTGTTGCACATCTGGCCACATTGAGTTGCTCACTAGCTCTCACCTTAGCAAATGTGTCTGCTGACATAACATTACACTTTGAACCAGTGTCTACTTTGAGCTATGTGGTTTTACCATGGATCAGGGCAGTATGAAACACTTCATTCTTTGCCAACAAATTTACTGCATCAACCTTTTCACCAATTACTGATACACCATCTACGCAGTAAGTAGGGTTGCAGCTCTCTATATGATCAACTTTCTTTCTTGAGTGGCTCTTTTTTATAACTGTGTGAGGTTTACTTGATCTGCAAAATTTTTGAAAATGGTTACATTTTTTACACTTGTGGCATTGCTGACTAAATTCTAAGCACTTTTCTCTTTTAGACTCATGATTGACACCACAGTTGTGACAGTTGACAATAAAGTTTGACTTGGGTTTTGCTGACTCACCCTTGTACTGCATTAAGCATGTCCTTTTCATTGAACTAGTCTTAGAACTTGCTGAAAAACTATGGGATTTGCCTGCCACACTCAGAGAGGTTACAGCTGCCTTGCACTTAGGCTTACCTCTGGTAGCCACATGTTGCATGCTGTCTACATTTGATCAGGATCCTTCTGAAACCATGCTTTTATCACTTGTGTGATACTTGTGTAGTTATCTTTAACTTCAAGAATTTGACAAATCTTAACTGCTTTGCTCAGGGTTAAATCACTGTCATCAAGCAAAATCTTTCTCACTGCAGCATTATTAATACCACACACAAACCTGTCCTTTTTAACTCATCTTTTAGGGCACCAAACCCACACATTTTAGCTTTGTTTCTCAGGTCTGTAATATAAGCTGCAAAAGGTTCTCCTGACTTTTGATCTCTTGTGTAAAACAAATGCCTCTCTAATGTAACATCTGTCTGGGGGTTGCACATATCCCTGAATTTGTGTTTCAAACACTCATGGTCTTCCCTTGATTCAGCCTGTGCAACAATATGACAATTTTCCTCTTCTCCTTCAAATACTGCTGGTGCATACACAAATGAATGCTCTCTTTTAATGGCCTCTGACCAGCTAGGTTTAGAAAAATTAATGCTCTGGTGCGTGGATCTTTGTAAGAAAAAGCTGCTTGTATAAAATTTACAAACTCTTGCTCAAATATTCTCCAATTCTCTGCAGTATTATGATCAAATACATGTAGACCCAGTTTGCAAAATACCTTTGCCATTTTAACACATACCAGTGAAGGCTTTTGCAAGTATGCATGAACAGACACACACACACACACACACACACACACACACACACACACACACACACACACACACACACACAAATATACATATGCCAGAAATTTATACCAGTACTTGTAACTATGCCCAATAGCACAACAAGCCTCTGAAAACTGAACTTTGTAAAAAAAAGTCTCCTGGACACAAGAATACCCTTGAAATCACTGCACTGTAAGAATCACCTCTTATTAGTGTAAGAAACATTTCAAAATGACTGCACTGTATAAATAAACTGAGCAGGAGAAGCTCAGAGTAAAAAAACTTTTCAAAGTAATTGCACTTTATGAATAAACAGTACATAGCACACTGAAACTTTTCCAAAATGGCTGTACTTTGCTAAATAACTCTGTACAGTGCAAGAAACACTCTGTAATGCCAGCACTCTGTGAATAGACAAACCCAGCACAAGAAACTTTTCAAAATGGCTGTATTTTGACTGGAGTTTACGAAATAATTGCACTTTGCACACAATGAACTATTCAGAATAAATGCCCAGTAATAAGCACACACTGTAAGCACTTTTAGACACTTTGAGATACTTTGAATAACTCTAATTATGACCTGAATAGCTTCAACCAATGCAAAATAGTAGTTTATGCCAAAACACAGTATTTTGCCAAAACACATGCAGTTGCCTTGCTTTATTGGTGCTTAATGGGACCTTTTTGCTCTTCATTATATTTGTTTTGCTCGTTTAATCTTTTTCCATGCCTATTATATTTTTCTTGTGCTTGTTTTACTCTAAACATGCTTGTTTTGTTTTAAACATGCTTGTTTTGCAATGCCAAGGTAATTCCAAACCCGTTATGTGCTTTTCTGATAATCGTTTTATCAAATATCTTATTTTCAGACATTTTGTTTAATTAATATGCTTTTTGTGCCTCTTGCTTGCTTAATAATGCATTGTGTTCCTTGTAATGTTCTGTTTTATCTTTTTTAATAAATTAATCTTTCATGCAAGTTTTTATTACCTTTAGTTCATTTCTGGCCCTTTTTTTGTACTTGGTTCACTTAGTTTACCTTCACTGTTAATGCCACAGTTCATAGGTCTGAAAAGCAGTCTCTGGAATCCCAGTTCTGACACCATGTCACTCTTCTGGTCAGGATAAAACAGACGTACATCTGTGGGCTCTGTTTAAGCAGCTTTATTATGTACAAACACATCAGGATTGAGACTTAATAAATTTAACTTAGATAAACTTATAAACTAACTAGCTATCACACTGATACATGTTCACTCTCTGGCTGCACTCTCAAAATAGCACTGAAGCTAGCATGTGCTTGCTATTCATATGCATGTGCTGTCCTTGAAACACCTCTTAAAGGTACAACACACCTGCACTATTTTACATTTACCTACAGGCAAACTATTTCTGCATGATTAAGCAGACACAAACAATGATTACCAGGGTTTAATTTAAGGCAATAAATACAGTTCTAATCCATTATAGCAAAGTGCAGTCAGTGCAGAGTACAATACAAATGTGTGTTATGCATACTGATATAAAGGTTTGGTGGTGATCATCAGGGGTACGTAGACTGCATTATACATACACTATTCTGGGGAAGTGTGCATATTGAAAAGGGCCACATACATGACTGGTAGGAGTGAAGAAAGGGGAAGAGAACAAGTGAAACATGGTAATGTATACCACATAAGGGCATGTTAATGCACATACACCGCAAAGACAAGACAATTGTAGCATGAATATTAATCACATATTTACACAATACAATATGCACTGCTGTTTACACCTCCTGTGTGAGTATAGTCATATCATCACACAGTTATTGTATATTATGTGACTGTCACACAATTTCACATAACAGTGGAGATGATTGTTTGTGATATAAGCACCTGACATGATCACTGGAGATGACATTTATCAAGGGCAATATATAGAGTAAGGAATATGTGTATATTGGGAAGATGTGCAAAGTGAGTTAGTGGAATATGAATGCAATCTCAGTATAGGTCTCAACCAATCAGGACACATAGCAACAGGCTCATGGATAAAAGTAGACAGCAGCATGCACAGTCATAGACAATGTCATAATAATACCTCAATTAATCTGTGTCATTAATATAAATTATATGATTGTGACCTATTATACATGTTCTGCATGAATGCACATATACAACTGTAATGACTATTCAGTAATCTATAAGGGTAATCAAACACACCTTCCTCAAAAAATTACCACTTTTTGGAGGTATTAAGAGGGACATTATTACACTTATAAGAATACTAATGTATGAACAAAAAGAAGTGTGAAGGCTCGCTGTGGCAAAATTTAAACACTTGATTAAATTATCCCTGGAAGATGTGTGGTGATATATATGTAATAGTGTACCTTGTACAAAATTATTGCTGTGATGAGGGCTAAGAACAAGTGGACTATAATGTCCTTTCATGTGGATGTCATTCCAATACTCAGGAGATATGCTACATACAAAGGAATTGTCATATCTGTGGGCACAGGCTGGTGGAAGTCCTCTTACTATCTACTGAAGTACCCTGGTCATGTACTACTTGGTCTGCTCATAGGGGTGTGCTGTCTATATTGTAATTAGCTTGTGTATTTGACTTCATAAATTAAAAAAAAATAACTAATCATAATTTTTTTTATCTACTGTGTCTGAATGGCTCTGGCAACAATCCTTTGTGTGTGTGTCAATACTTTCTTCAGTATATCAATACCGTTCTTAGATTAAATGATTGTGCATAATTTGCAGTCATCCACAAAGCTGGGTAGACAAAGCATGTATCAATTTGTCTTGCCTTTTGAGACTTAAATACTAAATAGGAAAGGTTCTACTACAGAAACCTGAGGTACAGACCTGGTCAGTGGACTCGCACTAGAGGGGACTTCATGCACATTTTGACATTAAGTGTCCTATATGTGATCCATTTCTCTACCCACTTGCAGAGATTGGTGTTTATGCCCACTTAGGACAGTTTCTGTGTAATACCTGAGTGTGGATTTGTGCAAATGCCTTGGCTAGGTCAAGTTATGTGAAATGATAATCTTTTCCTCATGCATGCCCTCGGTGGCCTTCTTGAGAATGTCAAACAGATTTAAAAAGGATGATGTAGCCTTAACAAGCCAAACATGGGCGTGGTACACAGTTGGTAGACTACCTGTGTTCTTTTTGATAAGGTTCATGATGACTTGTTGCTCTGCCTCTCAGATGATGAGAGTCAGGAGTATGGGTCTATAAGTCCTTGCATCAGGTGATGATCCCCTCCCCATGTTCAGATGGATGCCTTTTGCTGTACTCCCTTCTGCAAAATATAGGCTGTCTAGAGGATGTGTTTAAGTAGGGATCCAACTGTGTCTGGTAGTTCAAGTTTTAAGTGACATTATAGGCAACCTTGGATGTTGTCAGGGCCCATTGACTCAGTGTATTTAGCCTTAGAGGGTGCAGAGATGAGTTGATCTCATGAGAAGATAAACTGAGTAATGTTTGCATGTACACTTTGGCTGATGGCCAGTGGTGACAAGGGAGGTGAATTTTGCAGATTGTCTATTCTTTCCATTTGAGTATAGCAGGTGGTATCCACCAACAGCTCTGC